>NW_028158563.1:0-3000 GCF_964263955.1 Coregonus lavaretus | reverse complement strand
AGGACCCAACTGGCCCCGTATTCCCTATATACAGTAGGACCCAACTGGCCCCGTATTCCCTATATACAGTAGGACCCAACTGGCCCCGTATTCCCTATATACAGCAGGACCCAACTGGCCCCGTATTCCCTATATACAGCAGGACCCAACTGGCCCCGTATTCCCTATAGACAGTAGGACCCAACTGGCCCCGTATTCCCTATATACAGCAGGACCCAACTGGCCCCATATTCCCTATATACAGTAGGACCCAACTGGCCCCGTATTCCCTATATACAGTAGGACCCAACTGGCCCCGTATTCCCTATATACAGCAGGACCCAACTGGCCCCGTATTCCCTATATACAGTAGGACCCCAACTGGACCCGTATTCCCTATATACAGTAGGACCCAACTGGCCCCGTATTCCCTATATACAGCAGGACCCAACTGGCCCCGTATTCCCTATATACAGCAGGACCCAACTGGCCCCGTATTCCCTATATACAGCAGGGACCCAACTGGCCCCGTATTCCCTATATACAGCAGGACCCAACTGGCCCCGTATTCCCTATATACAGTAGGACCCAACTGGCCCCGTATTCCCTATAGACAGTAGGACCCAACTGGCCCCGTATTCCCTATAGACAGTAGGACCCAACTGGACCCGTATTCCCTATATACAGTAGGACCCAACTGGCCCCGTATTCCCTATATACAGTAGGACCCGACCTCTGACCTGCGGGGCCCAGTAGGACCCGACCTCTGACCTGCGGGGCCCAGTAGGACCCGACCTCTGACCTGCAGGGCCCACTAGGACCCGACCTCTGACCTGCGGGGCCCAGTAGGACCCGACCTCTGACCTGCGGGGCCCAGGGCTTCGATAACGGAGTTTACTCAACTGTTGTTTTTCAGTCTGTGTTTACAGGAGTGTGTGTGTGTGTGTTATGTGTATGTGATGATTTTACGTGTGTGTGTTTGTGTTAATGTGTGTGTGCTTTGTTTACGTGTGTGTGTGTGTTTTTAAGTCTACGTGCTGTGTTAATGTGTGTGTGTGTGTGTGTGTTAATGTGTGTGTGTGTGTTAATGTGTGCGTGTGTGTGTGTTAATGTGTGTGTGTGTGTGTGTGTGTGTGTGTTAATGTGTGTGTGTGTGTTAATGTGTGTGTGTGTGTGTTAATGTGTGTGTGTGTGTTAATGTGTGTGTGTGTGTGTGTTAATGTGTGTGTGTGTGTGTGTGTGTTAATGTGTGTGTGTGTGTGTGTTAATGTGTGTGTGTGTGTGTATGTTAATGTGTGTGTGTGTGTGTGTGTTAATGTGTGTGTGTGTGTGTGTGTTAATGTGTGTGTGTGTGTGTGTCTGTCCTCTCCTCAGGTTCTTTCCTACCACCTTACTGCAGCTGAAGAGGAAATCCGAGCGTTGCAGGTGAACCACTAATCTCAACAGACGAACACCTATCCATCCCTCTCTCCTTCCATCCCTCCATCCCTCTCTCCTTCCATCCCTTTCCACTCCACGTCTTTCTCTCTCTCTCCCCTCCCTCCCTCCTTCTCTCTCTCTCTCTCTCTCCCTCTCTCTCTCTCTCTCTCTCTCTCCTTCCATCCCTTTCCACTCCACCTCTTTCTCTCTCTTTCCCTCCCTCCCTCCTTCTCTCTCTCTCTCTCTCTCTCTCTCTCTCTCTCTCTCTCTCCCTCCTTCTCTCTTTCTCTCTCTCTCCCTCCCTCCTTCTCTCTCTCTCTCTCTCTCTCTCTCTCATCTCTCTCTCTCCTCTCTCTCTCTCTTTCCCTCCTTCTCTCTCTCTCTCTCTCTCTCTCTCTCTCATATCTACTGCTACTCTCTCTCTCTCTCTCTCTCTCTCTCTCTCTCTCTCTCTCTCTCTCTCTCTCTCTCTTCTCCTCCCTCCTCTCTCTCTCTCTCTCTCTCCTCTCTCTCTCTCTCTCTCTCTCTCTCTCTCTCACTCTCTCTCTCCCCCCTCTCCCCCCTCTCTCTCTCTCTCCCCCTCTCTCTCTCTCTCTCTCCTCTCCCATCCCTCCCTCCCTCCCTCCCTCCCTCCCTCCCTCCCTCCCTCCCTTATTCCTCTTTCCACAGATCTCTCTCTCTTTCCACCCTCCATCTTTCTGTCTCTCTTTCCATACCTCCCTTCTCCTCTTCTCTCCCTTTCTTTTTCCATCTCTCCCTCCCTCTGTATCTCTCTTTCCCTTTCTGTGCCAATCTCTCCCCTCCCTTCTCAGTGTTTGCCCTAGGATTTTTTTCAGCAGCGGAGGGGTGGGGGTGGGGGGGGGGGGTCTTCCTGGTGGGTCCGGGGGGCTGGACATGCTACTCCAAAATGCATGAACATTAAATTATGTTATCTTCCTTTAAATCTGAAAGTCGAGGACCGTTTAATTTTATCTCTTGATATCAATGACATCACCAGCCAATTCTATATTAACCCCAAAAATGATTTAGCTAGCGTAACGTTACTGTATCTTAGCTAACAATTATTACATACATTTATTACTAAGGTTGGCTACACTTCCAGGATTACTAGCTAGCTAGTTCCTCTGGAGGTTTCTCTGACGATCTGATGAGAATCTGAGGAAGATATGTCACTCTGATCTTAGAGAGCGTGTCTCAGTTAAAAAATACAACATTTAAAAAAGCTGCTGCTAAATGAATATAGGGAAACACTACCCTCCCTCTCTCTCCCCCCTCTCCCTATCTCCCTCCTTCCCTCCCTATACCCACCATCCCTCTCTCCCCCCATTCCTCCCTCCCTCCTTCCCATCCCTCTCTCCCTCTCCCTCCATCCCTCCCTATACCCTCCATCCCTCCCTATACCCTCCATCTCCACCACTCTCCCCCCTCCATCCCTCTCCTCTCCCTCCTTCCCTCCCTCTCTCTCTCTCCCTCCTTCCCTCCCTCTCTCTCCCTCCCTCCTTCCCCTCCCTCTCTCCCTCTCCCTCCATCCCTCCCTATACCCTCCATCCCTCCCTATACCCTCCATCTCCACCACTCTCCCCCTCCATCCCTCTCTCTCCC
>NW_028158564.1:42500-60492 GCF_964263955.1 Coregonus lavaretus | reverse complement strand
TCTCTTTTTCGCTCTCTCTCTTTTTCTCTCTCTCTCTCTCTCTCTTCACATCTCACATGAGAGCTTGACAGTCATGACTGCTCTCATTTTTTTTCTCTCTGGCAGATGGATGAAACCTACTCATTACGGTGGATTATAAAACAGAGTCAACTGAGAACCCACATTTGTTTTGGCGACTGCTACAGGACAGACCACACATGCTGGATCATGCTCCTCACTGTCTTGGTAATTGTTTCAGGTTTAATGAATGTTTTACCCTTTGATACTATAGCTAAGTCACTTTGTTGACAGTATTGTCATAAAGATTTACATTAAACAAACTTTGTAATATGTAAAAAATTGTATTTCATTATTCAATGTTTTTTTATTGCTTGATACCTGTGAATAAATCTCCTATAAGTATTAAGGATTTATTAATAGAACTAGAACTAGAACTAGACAAAATCCCAAAACAAAAACCTTAAGGAAAAAAATGTATTTCTTGCAGTTGTCCTTTTGAACACTAAACTAAAGAGCATGGGTGCCAAATATTGGTTTGCATGTTTTGAATGTTTTGCCCATAGCTGTTCCAGAAGGAGGAAATGCCCGATTAATCATGCCCCACAAGGCCGACAGCATGCCATTTCCACACAATACATGGTGGTACACTAAACTAACCTCACACAACCTATGCAGATAACAGAGCCATTCGTTTTAACATGTACATTCTAAACCTGCCTGATAAATGATATGCTTGCAGCACTTCCGTCCATATTTTATCATGGGCAGACACCGCTCTGCGTTACGCAGATTTGCCTATTCCAATGCAGATTCAGCCACAGATCTCCTCAACCTCTCAACAGCCTGGCTCCCATAATTAACTTTTAATGGAATAATTGTTTTATGTCAGAGATGACAGGAAGACACTGTGGTAAAAGTAAAATATAGGTATCGTTCATTTACCATAACTCACATAAACAGATTTTTCCCTAGGTAGTCATAACCACACAGGTAACATCAGACCTTTGGGAATAACTATAGTGGTAACAGGATACACCCTTGTGGAACACCACTCAGAGCTGTTTGACAGATACCTTGACAGGCCAACTAGTGCCCTGCTCCGAGTTGAGACCTGTTTGCTGAGCCTATAGCATCCAAGATTTGCTCTTCTTCAGTAACCTCCCATAATCATGCTGAATCCCGCTCATGGGCCTTGGGTCTCGTCTTGCATGCCTTTTGTTAAAAGGTATCATTAATACCTTGGCTGTGACCTCTGACCATCCCTTTAAATCATTAGGGGCACTGGTTGCAGAGGAACTGCTGGTTTCTATTTAATGTCTCCACAGGAGGTTTTAAAGCCTCTGCCGTCAGCAACATCACTGCTGGGGAGAATCACTGTCCGAGGGTCTGGCAGTCTATGAGTTGGATTTTCCTGAATGTTATTTAATGTGGATGTAATGTCTACAAATTAGTTATTGATATTTTGGATATTTTTAAATAATGGAATATTGTTAGCATATTTTGATATCTTGGTAGAGATCCATTCGATCTCCACAGAGTTAGGTAAATCTGCCTTTAGCTACCTTGCTTGTGGAATGGTCTACAGAGTTCACTGAAATTGAGTGAAGTGGTTCCTCTGAAGAAGTGTGAGGCTATGTGAGGACTTTTTAAAGAAATAATGAGTTTGTTTTTTATGATTCTATGATTCTAATCTTACGTTGTTGTTTTTTTGCTTGCTTATACAGTGCCTTCAGAAAGTATTCACACTCTTTGACTTTTTTCACATTTTGTTGTGTTACAGCCTGAATTTAAAATAGATTAAATTGAGATTTTATGTCACTGGCCTACACACAATACCCCATAATGTAAAGTGGAATTATGTTTTTAGACATTTTTACAAATTAATTAAAAATGAAAAGCTAAAATGTCTTGAGTCAATAAGTATTCCACCCCTTTGTTATGGCAAGCCTAAATAAGTTCAGGAGTAAAAATGTGCTTAGCAAGAAAAAAGTTTCATGGACTCACTCTGTGTGCAATAATAGTGTTTAACATGATTTTTGAATGACTACCTCATCTCTCTACCCCACACATTCAATTATCTGTAAGGTCCCTCAGTCGAGCAGTGAATTTCGAACACAGATTCAACCACATAGTCCAGGGAGGTTTTCCAATGCCTCGCAAAGAAGGGCACCTATTGGTGGATGGGTAAAAAAAAAAAAAAAAGCAGACCTTGAATATCCCTTTGAGCATGGTGAAGTTATTAATTACACTTTGGATGGTGTATCAATACACCCAGTCACTACAAAGATACAGGTGAAAACTGAGGATGGAGTGTCTTCGTGTAAATGCTGGAAGGAAGGCTACAACAGTCCGTTGAATAGGCTGGTTAACTGCTGTTTTACCGCTAATAATATCACCTTTTCTGTTATTGTTTTAACAAATGTCTTCCTCATGCTGGTGCAACATAAAGAAAACAAATTTTTTCAAGGCCTCCATTTTTAATTCCAGTTTTTAGCACTGTAGCATTCCACAGTAGTTACCACTGTCACTGGTCTGTAATGGTAACCCAACACTCTGGGTTTCCCTGCAAGTGGCTACCGGGGTGACATCCCCCGGGGCGAGACCCTTTAGGGTTTGGATGATATCAATTGCAGGTGTCAGAGACAACATCCATTTTAAGGATTACAGAATAGACGATTTGGAGCAGGGAAATAAAACTAATGTTGAGGTACTGTACATACAAGCAAAGCTTGCTAGGTAAAGTTATTATTGGAAATGTGCCTTCGGAGTAATGTGTATTAAATGCAAAACTGCACAACTTTGGGATGTGTGTGTGTGTAAGGGGTCGCTACCATTAAATCTGGCTGTGGGGCACAAAGTCCATTTGTCACATCACGCTTTTGTTATCGTGCACTCTTAAGAGAGAGAGAGAGAGAGAGAGAGAGAGAGAGAGAGAGAGAGAGAGAGAGAGAGAGAGAGATGCGTGTCTAAATGTTGGGTGGGGTGCAGTGGTGTTGGGGGGGGGGGGGGGGGGGGGCCTGCCTCCCCGCCCCATGGTTAAATCATGTGTACAAGCTGTTTCCAATAAACTGTTAAATTTGATAAAGAGCGTGGTATTATATTACAAAGCCCAGAAGGCAACTTGGACTTCTGGTATCATGAATACATTTTGCCTGATAATAACGTTGTGACTTCAATCACAGGCAAAGAAAAACCTGCTCTCTTGGAAATCAAGTCAGGGGTGACACCTGTATAAATCGACACCCGATGAGATTATCATATATTTATGCTTTCTGTGTTAGCGTTAAAAGACTCCAACAAGTGAGCGGGAGGAGGCTAACCGAGCGGACTGCTGATGCGCCACGGGGGCTGCAAATATCCCTCTGCTGCCTCTCGCTATGGCAGTCTGGGATAACACAGCTATGACAAAGCATCATTTTCTGAAGATTTATTCAGTGGATGTTTGTTGCTTTTTTGTTTCAGGATGATAAAAGATAACCTTTATTCCATTTATTTAGGGGAGACCGGGGAACAAAGTAACATGGGGCACTAAGTAACAACTAAATAACTGAAATTATAAATAACTTAGAAAGCTGTTTTTCAATGTGCTAATGCTTTATGTCTAGGAAGTTTTGCTTAAATACCAAAATCTTTTTTTGTTTTACTGACAAAATCTTTCCACAGGACGAATTCTAAATATTCTTTCCGCCTCTCTTGTTATCATTATTAACCTGTGGAACATTCCCCATTAATCATATATATATATATATATATATATATATATATATATATATATATATATATATATATATATTAATTAATTCTAATAATATATAATTTGAATCAGTATGAAGAGGTCTTTTGATTGGTGTAGTTGATGAGAATAATTACGGGTTCAGCGAAGCTAGTGAAACCCTACTGCATTTGTTGCCTTTCATTAATATTATACCGGGTTCTTCCCCCCAAGAAAGATAACATGCAAATTCCTGTGAGATGGTAAGGCTGAGGATGGCCCAACTTGACCTGATGGTAAAGGCCCATGGTCCACACCCTCTCATGCAATGCCATGGTATATACAGTGCCTTGCAAAAGTATTCATCCCCCTTGGCGTTTTTCCTATTTTGTTGCATTACAACCTGTAATTTAAATTGATTTTTATTTGGATTTCATGTTATGGATATACACAAAATAGTCCAAATTGGTGAAGTGAAATTTAAAAAACGGAAAAGTGGTGCGTGCATATGTGTTCACCCCCCTTTGCTATGAAGCCACTAAATCAGATCTGGTGCAACCAATTACCTTCAGAAGTCACATTAATATTTAAATAAAGTCCACCTGTGTGCAATCTAAGTGTCACATGATCCGTGACATGATCTCAGTATGTATACACCTGTTCTGAAGGCCCCAGAGTCTGCAACACCACTAAGCAAGGGGCACCACCAAGCAAGCGGCACCATGAAGACCAAGGAGCTCTCCAAACAGGTCAGGGACAAAGTTGTGGAGAAGTACAGATCAGGGTTGGGTTATAAAAAAATATCCGAAACTTTGAACATCCCACGGAGCACCATTAAATCCATTATTAAAAAATTGAAAGAATATGCCACCACAACAAACCTGCCAAGAGAGGGCCGCCCACCAAAACTCATGGACCAGGCAAGGAGGGCATTTATCAGAGAGGCAACAAAGAGACCAAAGATAACCCTGAAGGAGCTGCACAGCGGAGATTGGAGTATCTGTCCATAGGACCACTTTAAGCTGTACACGCCACAGAGCTGGGCTTTAAGAGTGGCCAGAAAAAAGCCATTGCGTAAAGAAAAAAATAAGCAAACACGTTTGGTGTTCGCCAAAAGGCATGTGGGAGACTTCGCAAAGATATGGAAGAAGGTACTCTGGTCAGATGAGACTAAAATTGAGCTTTTTGGCCATCAAGGAAAACGCTATGTCTGGCGCAAACCCAACACCTCTCGTCAACCCGAGACACCATCCCCACATTGAAGCATGGTGGTGGCAGCATCATGCAGTGGGGATGTTTTTCATCGGCAGGAACTGGGAAACTGGTCAGAATTGAAGGAATGATGGATGGCGCTAAATACAGGGAAATTCTTGAGGGAAACCTGTTTCAGTCTTCCAGAGATTTGAGACTGGGACGGAGGTTCACCTTCCAGCAGGACAATGACCCTAAGCATACTGCTAAAGCAACACTCGAGTGGTTTAAGGGGAAACATTTAAATGTCTTGGAATGGCCTAGTCAAAGCCCAGACCTCAATCCATATGAGAATCTGTGGTATGACTTAAAGATTGCTGTACACCAGCAGATCCCATCCAACTTGAAGGAGCTGGAGCAGTTTTGCCTTGAAGAATGGGCAAAAATCCCAGTGGCTAGATGTGCCGAGCTTATAGAGACATACCCCATGAGATTTGCAGCTGTAAATGCTGCAAAATGTGGCTCTACAAAATAGTTTTTTTTTTGTCTTATTTCTTGTTTGTTTCACAATAAAACATATTTTGCATCTTCAAAGTGTTAGGCATGTTGTGTAAATCAAATGATACAACCCCCCCAAAATCTATTTTAATTACAGGTTGTAAGGCATCAAAATAGGAAAAATGCCAAGGGAGGTGAATACTTTGTAAGCCACTGTACGTGTTGGTTTTGTTTTACCAGTGTAATGATTGCTAAGTTGACTATGATGTCTCTAGGTACACTGTGTATGTATAGTGTGTGAGTGTAGAAGGGTAACATTGTTACCTTCCGGATAACAGCACAAACTCCGAGTGAGCATCGAGTTAGGGGATTCTAAAGAGGCGTGGCATTGATAGAGTTCGATGCGCAATGAGTTTGTGCTATTAGTACATAAAACACTGTGCTTACATACAGTTGAAGTCGGAAGTTTACATACACTTAGGTTGGAGTCATTAAAACTAGTTTTTCAACCATTCCACACATTTCTTGTTATTAAACTATAGTTTTGGCAAGTCAGTTAGGACATCTACTTTTTGCATGAGACAAGACATTTTTCCAACAATTGTTTACAGACAGATTATTTCACTTAAAGTTCACTGTATCACAATTCCAGTGGGTCAGAAGTTTACATACACTAAGTTGACTGTGCCTTTAAACAGCTTGGAAAATTCCAGAAAATGATGTCATGGCTTAGTAAACAATAGTACGCAAGTATAAACACCATGGGACCACGCAGCCGTCATACAGCTCATGAAGGAGACACGTTCTGTCTCCTAGAGATGAACGTACTTTGGTACGAAAAGTGCAAATCAATCCCAGAACAACAGCAAAGGACCTTGTGAAGATGCTGGAGGAAACAGGTACAAAAGTATCTATATCCACAGTAAAACGAGTCCTATATCGACATAACCTGAAAGACCGCTCAGCAAGGAAGAAGCCACTGCTCCAAAACCACCATAAAAAAGCCAGACTACGGTTTGCAACTGCACATGGGGACAAAGATCGTACCTTTTGGAGAAATGTCCTCTGGTCTGATGAAACAAATGACCATCTTTATGTTTGGAAGAAAAAGGGGGTGCCTTGCAATCCGAAGAACACCATCCCAACCGTGAAGCACGGGGGTGGCGGCATCATGCTGTGGGGGTGCTTTGCTGCAGGAGGGACTGGTGCACTTCACAAAATAGATGGCATCATGAAGAAGGAAAATTATGTGGATATATTGAAGCAACATCTCAAGACATCAGTCAGGAAGTTAAAGCTTGGCCGCAAATGGGTCTTCCAAATGGACAATGACCCCAAGCATCCTTCCAAAGTTGTGGCAAAATGGCTTAAGGACAACAAAGTCAAGGTATTGGAGTGGCCATCACAAAGCCCTGACCTCAATTCTATAGAAAATGTGTGGGCAGATCTGAAAAAGCGTGTGCGAGCAAGGAGGCCTACAATCTGACTCAGTTATACCAGCTCTGTCAGGAGGAATGGGCCAAAATTCACCCAACTTATTGTGGGAAGCTTGTGGAAGGCTACCCGAAACGTTTGACCCAAGTTAAAAAATGTAAAGGCAATGCTTCCAAATACTAATTGAGTGTATGTAAACTTCTGACCCACTGGGAATGTGATGAAATAAACAAAAGCTGAACTAAATCATTCTCTCTGCTATTATTCTGACATTTCACGTTCTTAAAATAAAGTGGTGATCATAACTGACCTAAGACAGGGAATTTTTACTAGGATTAAATGTCAGGAATTGTGAAAAACTGAGTTTAAATGTATTTGGCTAAGGTGTATGTAAACTTCCGACTTCAACTGTATAGTGCAGGGGTGTCAAACTCATTTTAGCTCAGGGGCCACATGGAGGAAAATCTATTCCCAAGTGGGCCGGACCGGAAAAATCATGGTATATATAACTTAAAAACAACAACTTCAGATTGTTTTCTTTGTTTTAATACGATCAACATACAACATAAAGCTGGAGCCTGAGGACAGTGTGTCCAAAATAGTACAAGCACAACATCACTATTAATCATAAAACACGTCAAGTTTATTTGAAAATTCTAAAGAAAAAGAACACACAAACACACAATGCCTCAGTGATTAACAGAACTGTTTCACAGATCACAGAACTATATCAGGGTGTCATTTCTCAGGCAGAAATGTAGATAAAAATAATGAAATCCTGTTCCCCAAACAAGTGCAAGAACCACAGAGTCAAGAATAGGTTAAATATACAAATAAAATCAATTTAAAACAATAGCACATCAACATAAAAACATAAACATAAATCTGAAAGCGTTGCTCAAACTCCCGTAACAGTCCCGTTATTTTATCTTTGAACCGCTTCATGTCTGCCACATGTTGGGTCGCGCACACATTTTTCAGACAGGGGAAGTGAGCTGCATCACCACCGGCAAGTTGCGTCTCCCACAATGACAGCTTCAACTTGAAAGAACGTATGCTGTCATAATACTGCGTGACAACTTTGTTGCGCCCTTGCAGCTGTTTGTTCAAGTTATTCAGGTGCTCTGTAACATCCACCATAAATGCAAGGTCCTGCATCCATTCTGCGGAATGAAATTCTAACACTGGTTTGCCCTTTTCTTCCATGAACTGTTCAATTTCTTCTCGTAAATCAAAGAAACGCCTCAGCACAGCACCTCGGCTTAACCATCTTACCTCAGTGTGGTATGGCAGGCCATAGATGTGGTCTTTCTCTCTGAGAAGGCTGTCAAACTGACGGTGATTCAGGCTTCTGGATCGGATGAAATTAACAGTTTGGATGACCACCTTCATGACGTTATCCATCTTTAATGACTTGCAACACAAAGCCTCCTGGTGCAAAATACAGTAAAAAGTCAAAAAATCACGTCCTCCATTTGCAGATTGCACTTTCTCTCTGAACTTTGTCACAACGCCTGCTTTTTTCCCGATCATTGAGGGCGCACCATCTGTAGCCAGGCTGACAGCGCGGGACCAGTCCACTCCGACCCTGTCCAGCGCGCCGACGAGTGCGGTAAAAATATCAGCTGCTGTCGTTGTATCTGTCATCGGCACCAACTCCACGAACTCCTCGGTGACGGTCAATGTGTCATCAACTCCGCGGATGAAAATGGCCAGTTGTGCAACATCTGTAATGTCCGTGCTTTCATCAATTGCAACCGAAAACGCAATAAATGACTTTACTTTTTGCTTCAACTGGCTGTCCAAATCCACTGAAAGATCGGAAATCCTGTCTGCAACTGTGTTTCTTGTCAGGCTGATATTTGCAAAAGCCTGCCGCTTTTCAGGGCACACAATCTCCGCTGCCTTCATCATGCATGTTTTTACAAATTCACCCTCACTAAATGGTTTTGAAGCCACTGCGATTTCATTAGCAATGAGGTAGCTAGCTTTCACTGCAGCATCACTGATGTCTCGGCTGTGAGTAAACACAGACTGCTGTTTCTTCAGACCCGCCAACAGTTCATTCACCTTCTCTCATCTCCGCTGTCCTTGAAAGTTGTCATATTTGTCGGCATGAAGACTCACATAGTGGCGACGAAGGTTATATTCTTTCAGCACTGCAACATGCTCTGAACACACCAAACATACAGCTTTCCCATTCAATTCCGTGAATAAATAGGATGACCATTTTTCTTGGAACACTCTGCACTCTGCGTCCACTTTTCTCTTTTTTGACAGAGACATATTGGGGCAATGAGGGTGCCAAAGCACATAATGTTAAAAGTAGAAGCTGTAATAAATATCGCGGGCAAAACAAAGTAGCTCATTGGCTGCACGTGCTTGACCTACTTGCTCTGCCCCGGTATAAACAGTTTGCTTGCGTCCACAATTGCTATTGCGCCATCCCAGTGGACGCAATTGGAACAGCAGTTCATTTTATTGAAAAATTGCAGCGCATTTTTATACTTTACAAAAAAAAAATATATATATATATTTTTTGTTTCTTTTATTTTTCTCCAAAATCATCTCGCGGGCCGGATTAAACCCGTTTGCGGGCCTGATCCGGCCCGCGGGCCGTACGTTTGACACCCCTGGTATAGTGCATAGTTAATGAGAGACTGGGTTGTACCTTCCACACAAGGGAGGGTAACAACACAAGTGTGTTTAAGTAATTCTGTCCCCCACCATATGAGTAAGAATGACTGAAGATCTAAGATGAGTACCTTTAAGATGTAAGTGCTCTTTATGCCATTTAACATCAGTCTGACATTACTTTCCAAACCAACTTCCAGCCATCAAAATGTTTCAATTTCCAACATGCTGAGCTGAACATGACACATCACATAAGGTATGGAATGTAAAGTAGTATTTTTTAAGCAAAACCATCTCGTTCAAGATTACTGTCAGTGCACATTAATTGCGTTCGGATAGTGCACATTCAGCCAATCAGGGAACAGAGAGCAGAAAACCAAACCTTGAGCCCAACAATTATCAAGCAATCAAGCTCTTTCATGTCTCTGGCTTCACCCTTTCTCCCGGGGAGGATTATACTCATTTACAGAACAAGACTGGACAAAACAACCCAAAATATTAACAGTAAGTGCCTGTCAGCGCTTTAAAATATATCTAATTTCTTTCACTGTATTATTTCAGAGAGAGTTTTACAGATATAGGGCAGGCGTCATGTAATGTCATAGGCTGCAGAGAAATATGCATTTACCAGTTTTCTGGGTATTCAACCCACTGCTGCACAGTATGTGAAGCTACAGTTAGTGTAAATCACCGAGACTCTAACAGCAAGGTGTCATCTGTAGGAATTCCCCTAACTTCAGGAAGAAGTCTTCTAGAACATTACAACACAAGGACCAACTGTATACTGAAGACTGTATTAATCAATCACAGCATGGACGTCACACGCAGTTCTGCAAACACATGTTTTGTCACAGAATACTGGTTAGGATCTCTACACAACACAACTACTGCCAAGCCGGTCTACAGATACCAATCTAAACCGTCAATCACTCTAATATAAATAGTTATTAAATAGTTAATGTTAACAGCATCCTTTAGTTAATGAAACATGTCCTCCTATACTGCTCTCATGCCACGACGAGACAACAAAAACATCCACTTCCTCTGAAAAATGCAGACCGGATGACTCGTATTAGGGGCCCTAGTATTATTAATGGCCTGATTACTAAAGGGAGAAAGAGAGAGGGAGACATCCCCTTTGGGGAGGAGGGCGGAGGGGACGTCGGACCCTTATTTCGGGGATAGGGCCCCCCTGGGCTGTTAATTGGAGGCCTGTCCTCTGCTCCTCTATCTGTCCCGTAATGCGACTCATCCCCCAGAGGTACAGGGAATAACCGGGTCTGTCTTTCACTATATTTAGACCATTAGGTTGTTGTTTAAAAGGGAAAGTCAAAAGATGCCATTCTTTATTAATGTCTGAGGATATGAAATGGGTTGAGTTAGTTTCCCGCAACCGCCCTGAGGGCTTCACCTTTTCAAATATAACAAATGCCTCAATTAAAATCACTTTCAAACACCATGCTTATTTTTCAATAGCAATCGCCTTCCCTGTATTTCTCTCTCACTGTCTCCCTCTCTCTCTCTCTCTCTCTCTCTCTCTCTCTCTCTCTCTCTCTCTCTCTCTCTCTCTCTCTCTCTCTCTCTCTCTCTCTCTCTCTCTCTCCCCCCCTCTCTCTCTCTCTCTCTCTCTCTCTCTCGCTCTCTCTCGCTCTCTATCTCTATCTCTATCTCTCTCTCCCTCTACCAGAGGAGAGATTATGACATATTGGGACGTGCAGGGCAGATGATGCTCCCTCAGAAAGAGGGATGGAGGGATGGGAGAGCTAGTTAGAGGAGTGGAGGAGATGAGAGGCAGGCCCTGTGAACCAGCAGATGGCAGGGCAAGAGCAGTAATACAACGTTTTACTGTGAAACGCAGTAGATGGTGGGTCTGTTGGGAGTCCTCAGTCCTACACACACCTACACACACCTACACACACCTACACACACCTACACACACCTACACACACCTACACACACATCTCATTTACTGTCGGTTAGAGCGACATCACACTACAGAAAATCCAAACTTCATTCTCAACTCCCATTCAGCTCGTTATGTATTTGCTTTTGGTAATATTCTGTGAAGGCCGGGGAGAGAATGCAGACATTAATGTAAGTGAGAAAAGTGTTTTAATGAAGGACTGTCTGCTTTATGTTTCAGCTGTTTGTAACTGACTGACAAAATATATTTCCACCACTTAAAACAAAATTCACCATGTGTGGCATAATGCGTACGTACAGTTTGTACATCTCTCAGCGTTCAAGGGAAGTCACTTTGAATATTTGAATAGTTGCCAGACACTATGTTCCTATTTGAGGCTTAAAGGAAATAAGAGTCTAATTGAATGATGTGTTGTTGGGCCTTCATTGTCATGTGGATGATGTAATGTATTAGGGCCTGTCGAGTCTGCCTGGCTTTAATAAAATACCACTTACAGACAGGGAATAACAGAAAACAACTAAATGCAAAAAAACATGTCCTGCTTGTTCCGGTAAGATCCATGACCATGATCAGCATCTGAAGTCCATAGTGAACCACATTTCTGCCTGTTGTTGTTTAGCTTAGCCCGACATGGCTGTTCCCAGTTAAAGCTGGAGGGAGGAAACTAAATACAAACTTTCCACATTCAGTAATAATGAGTAATTTATAATTATGTCAGTCCCCTTTTTCAGTGTTGGTTACACGCTGGTTTTATGTAATTGACCACAATTTCTAATATAAAAGCAGGCCAACAATGACTACAACTGTGCTACAAATCAAGACTAAATTAAGTTAATAGAAATAACCAAATAAACTTTATGTTCAAATCGTATATGTTAAATTAGATTCTATAGAACATGGATGGAAGTATATAAATGGCACAATATACTCTTTCCATGTTAAAGACAAAACAGTCTTCCTTCTCTCAGGGCGAATTCCCACAGGTTCTCAGTGAAAGACAACAAGGAGCTCCCAGCTATTTATGCCCGCTACAGCCCAACATATTTTATACAAACATTTCTTCTTGGTCTAAACCAAAAGCGTATGATATCTTGATCTGAAAAGATCCGGTCATATACCACACAGAAAGCTCCTGCCTTTTGGGCTATTGGTCCTTTTTTCCAAATAGATTGTAGTTGATTAGGGTCTCATGACAGTTACCGAACTATGATGTCATGGTTTGTATAGGATTATATTTTGGAATTGTCCCATTCCTATTGAGTGATGTTTTGTAGAACTATACAGAAATTGCATGTGATAATCCCTGGTGACATTGTCCTAACATCCACCCAACGTTAGAGAATAAATCTTTCTGACTCCAATAGAAATGCATTAGTCCTCTACATCACACACAGTAACTTTGTTGACTAACCTTTATGATCATATTTCGTAAACTCTATCAGATTGGAAGACATTTGAGACATTGAAAATGTTGTAAAACATAGAGGGCAGTGACTTTATTTTGCCTGAGATCAGTACCAAAGTGGTGTCTGGTTTTTAGTCGAGTTAGATAAAATGTCAGGATGATTTGTAAGAATTTCAAATGATATAAAATGCCAGATCACACTGCTGAGTCCTCCTATTGGTGAAATTGCAAAAGCTAATAAAAAGGTTAAGATAACTAAAACCTTGAGATATTAATAAACATTGTTTAATGCTTTAGCTTTAGTTTGATATTTTATTTATATAATTTGATCATATTGAAAATAACACAGAAACACTTAGTGAATGTGGCCCCGAGAGACCAGAAATGGCAGGAGACGATAGGGACCATCAGAGATGCCTATTGCTTCTGAACAAAGCTACCGTCCTCACTATTTCCTCAGCCTTTCTCAGGCTACAACTGAAGAGTGGAGCAGTATTTCGTCTGGATTTGTTTTCCTTAATAACATCTCAATCTCTTTTATCTGTTTGCTTGCAGTATAGTATTTACCAGTCTGTTGGATGTCTCTTCCAGGACTTAATGCCATCTTAACCTACTGTTCACTTTCTCGCCTCTTCAGCCCAAAATGCTGATTTACCTCCCAGCTTCCATCAGTGGTTCACAACAGAGCCGAAGCACTCAATCGTGTTGAGACAGACCTCTATTTAGAGACACAAAAAATGTTTTTGGTGGTTCACCCTTTCAAATTAAATGGATGGTATCCCGGAGAGTGCCTATTAGAAATGATTAAAAAGGGTGGAATATGGTGTATGAAGTGTCAAGACGTGTCAGCACAGGCTAAAGGACCGCGCTTAGAAGTGGAACCTATTAGCACTGCAGCGCATAGCAACCTGCTCCGTGCGTAGCCCAGAGCCATGATCTCAACACAGTGTAAACCACATCAGTTTCCACCCGGTACAGGTCTTTGAAGTTTGGTGGTGGTTCACTGTGACGGGGAGGTTGAGTGGCAAGTGGGAGTTGTAGGTTGACAGACAGTGTTTACTAAGTATGCAGAAAATGACTGAATGTATTTAATCCTCCCTACTGTAGGAATGTGATATAAAGAAATGGTACCTCAACTCTAATACTGCTGCATGGATTACTGATATGGAATTCATACAAGCATATGTGCTATATGCTTCATATTAATATATTGTATAATATATATAACAGTAGCAATTTCTTTTAAATGAAACTCCACTCTTTAAATCCCAAATATACCACATGAAGTTACTCTACAGATACGTTGACACTTTCTACGTTTACAAAATGTCTTGTAACCTACAGTGTAATGATTTATATACACAAATGTCACTATATCTCTACACTACACCCAAAGTAGCAAAAATATATGAAAAGTTCAAATGAATAAGGACTGACATTACACCCCCAGGACAGGTAGCATGTAACATTACACCCCCAGGACTGACATTACACCCCCAGGACTGACATTACACCCCCAGGACTGACATTACACCCCCAGGACTGACATTACACCCCCAGGACTGACATTACATCCCCAGGACTGACATTACACCCCCAGGACAGGTAGCATGTAACATTGTACCCCCAGGACTGACATGACATGCCCAGGACAGACATTACACCCCCATGACTGACATTACACCCCCAGGACTGACATTACACCTCCAGGACAGGTAGTATGTAACATTATACTCCCAGGACTGACATTACACCCCCATAACTGACATTACACCCCCAGGACTGACATTACACCACCAGGACTGACATTACACCCCCAGGACTGACATTATACCCCCAGGACTGACATTACACCACCAGGACTGACATTACACCACCAGGACAGGTAATATGTAACATTACACCCCCAGGACTGACATTACACCACCAGGACTGACATTACACCCCCAGGACTGACATTACACCCCCAGGACTAACATTACACCCCCAGGACTGACATTACACCCCCAGGACTGACATTATACACCCAGGACTGACATCACACCCCCAGGACTGACATTACACCCCCAGGACAGGTAGTATGTAACATTATACTCCCAGGACTGACATTACACCCCCATAACTGATATTACACCCCCAGGACTGACATTACACCCCCAGGATAGGTAGTATGTAACATTATACTCCCAGGACTGACATTACACCCCCAGGACTGACATTATACCCCCAGGACTGACATTACACCCCCAGGACAGGTAGTGTGTGACATTACACCCCCAGGACTGACATTACACCCCCAGGACAGGTAGTATGTAACATCATACCCCCAGGACTGACATTTCAGCCCCAGGACTGACATTACACCCCCAGGACAGGTAGTGTGTGACATTACACCCCTAGGACAGGTAGTGTGTGTCTATGTACTGTGCTTTGGCAGTGTGTGAGAGTTATGCATAGAGATCCAGCTTTACACCTTAAAGATAGATAGAGGACTCATATTTGTATCTGTGCCATTATAGCGTCTGTGGCAGCATGGGCAGCTATCACCATTTTAAAGATATCCATTTTCTTCTTCATTTGCTGATTGCTCCCAACTCATAGGAAACCCCACCCAGTTGGCTACTTTAAAATGGTGTAGGCCCTCAATGGCAATGTCCATACTAAATCGGATAATATCCATGATGAGCCCTCTATCTACCTCCATGCTTTAAACAGACCTCCTTTCTGACTGGTCACCAAACCTGATACACTTCCCTATTACACCTTGACCCTGCTGGCCCTCCCCCAGGGCTCTGGAAGCTTTATGCTCTGCTTATGGATCATGTGAGTCATAATCAAGAGACATGGGTGAGCATCCTCGTCACCACTTTGAATTAGCAGCACCATGAGGAAAGACCTGCACTCCGATGCAGGGGATCCATTTTCTGAAGAGTTAGAGAAAGAGAGAGATAGAAAAGTCTTTCATTTTCTATTTTTGTTACTCCCGTTATATTATTTTTCAGCTGTGTAGAGTTTGTATTGACTTGGCTGTTAGACTTTTGTATGCAGGAGGGGTTTTCAGACACTGTCAGACAGACTGTGAGGAAGGTAGAACTGTAGTATGATGCTTCAGAGGTTTAGAGCCATCCAGCTGCTCAAAGTATTTTATAGTCCAGTTAAATTGAATAGTTTCTGTTAGAAATACTGTATCATAACTG
This sequence comes from Coregonus lavaretus, assembly GCF_964263955.1. Lineage (NCBI taxonomy): Eukaryota > Metazoa > Chordata > Actinopteri > Salmoniformes > Salmonidae > Coregonus > Coregonus lavaretus. The sequence continues at coordinate 44,497 of NW_028158564.1, read as the reverse complement.
TCACGATGCAGGCTTATTTAACGAATACCTGTAGTCTGTGTAGGTAATGACCTGTGGATTCATCCCCCTTGAAATAAACAACTAAACATGTTTCCTTTCAGACTGAGAAATCTAAACAACACGAGCGAAACACGAGGGACTTGCTCTCAACCCCCAATGCCCCATCTTTCCTTCCCTTGCTCACTCCTTTCTACCTCTCCTCTCTCCTCTCCTCTCCTCTCCTCTCCTCTCCTCTCCTCTCCTCTCCTCTCCTCTCCTCTCCTCTCCTCTCCTCTCCTCCTCTCCTCTCCTCTCCTCTCCTCTCCTCTCCTCCTCCTCCCTCCTCTCCTCTCATCTCCTCTCCTCTCCTCTCTTCCTCTCCTCTCCTCTCCTCTCCTCTCCTCTCCTCTCCTCTCCTCTCCTCTCCTCTCCTCTCCTCTCCTCTCTCCTCTCCTCTCCTCTCCTCTCCATCCTCCTCTCCTCGCTTCTAACTACTCCTCTCCTCTCCTCTCCTCTCCTCTCCTCTCCTCTCCTCTCCTCTCCTCTCCTCTCCTCTCCTCTCCTCTCCTCTCCTCTCCTCTCCTCTCCTCTCCTCTCCTCTCCTCTCCTCTCCTCTCCTCCTCTCTCTCCTCTCCTCTCCTCTCCATCCTCCTCTCCTCGATTCTAACTACTCTACTCCTCTCCTCTCCTCTCCTCTCCTCTCCTCTCCTCTCCTCTCCTCTCCTCTCCTCTCCTCTCCTCTCCTCTCCTCTCCTCTCCTCCTCCTCCTCCTCTCCTCTGCTCTGCTCTCCTCTCCTCTCCTCTCCTCTCCTCTCCTCTCCTCTCCTCTCCTCTCCTCTCCTCTCCTCTCCTCTCCTCTCCTCTCCTCTCCTCTCCTCTCCTCTCCTCTCCTCTCCTCGCTTCTCCTCTCCTCTCCCTACTCTCGTCTCCTCTCAGTCTCATCTTGTGTCCTCTCCTCTCTTCTCCTCTCCTCTCCATCGCCTCCTCTCCTATAAATCCCTCTCCTCTCCTCTCCTCTCCTCTCCTCTCCTCTCCTCTCCTCTCCTCTCCTCTCCTCTCCTCTCCTCTCCTCTCCTCTCCTCTCCTCTCCTCTCCTCTCCTCTCCTCTACTCTCCTCTCCTCTCCTCTCCTCTCCTCTGCTCTGCTCTGCTCTCCTCTCCTCTCCCTCTCCTCTCCTCTCCTCTCCCTCTCCTCTCCTCTCCTCTCCTCTCCTCTCCTCTCCTCTCCTCTCCTCTCCTCTCCTCTCCTCTCCTCTCTCTCCTCTCCTCTCCTCTCCTCTCCTCGCTTCTCCTCTCCTCTCCCTACTCTCGTCTCCTCTCGTCTCATCTTGTGTCCTCTCCTCTCTTCTCCTCTCCTCTCCATCCACCTCCTCTCCTATAAATCCCTCTCTCTCCTCCTCTCCTCTCCTCTCCTCTCCTCTCCTCTCCTCTCCTCTCCCTCTCCTCTCCTCTCCTCTCCTCTCCTCTCCTCTCCTCTCCTCTCCCTCTCCTCTCCTCTCCTCTCCTCTCCTCTCACTCCCTCCTCCTCGCTTCTCCTCTCCTCTCCTCTCCTCTCCTCTCCTCTCCTCTCCTCTCCTCTCTCTCCTCTCCTCTCCTCTCCTCTCCTCTCTTCTCCTCTCCTCTCCTCTCCCTCTCCTCTCCTCTCCTCTCCTCTCCTCTCCTCTCCTCTCCTCTCCTCTCCTCTCCTCTCCTCGCTTCTCCTCTCCTCGCCTCTCCATCCTCCTCCTCTCCTCGTCTCTACCTCCTCCTCCCTCTCCTCTCCTCTCCTCTCCTCCTCTCCTCTCCTCTCCTCTCCTCTCTCTCCTCTCCTCTCCTCTCCTCTCCTCTCCTCTCCTCTCCTCTCCTCTCCTCTGCTCTGCTCTGCTCTGCTCTGCTCTATTCTCCTCTCCTCTCCCTACTCTCGTCTCCTCTCGTCTCATCTTGTGTCCTCTCCTCTCTTCTCCTCTCCTCTCCACCCGCCTCCTCTCCTATCAATCCCTCTCCTCTCCTCTCCTCTCCTCTCCTCTCCTCTCCTCTCCT
>NW_028158564.1:0-40000 GCF_964263955.1 Coregonus lavaretus | reverse complement strand
TCAAAAAGAAACTTTTCTCGATTGAGAAAAAAATACACTACCACACACTGTTGCATCATATCAGAAAAACTGGTACAGAGATAATTGTTTAAAATAATGTCCAAAATTAAGATTTTTCACATGCAATATTGTGTTATTGATATTTTAACACTAACAAGGTCATTTAAACACTGTTTTAACACTGCCTAAACACTTGTTGTGTCAGGTTAGTTTAAGTATAGATATGCTACAGTTTACTCTCAGACTTCATCTTGCCAAGGCGACCTTGCTTGAAGCACCCAACGTAGTCGCTCGAAGCTCTCAGCAAGCCCCCACAGAGTGTCTCATCTCTTCAAATTAAACATGAGCGCTGCCTACTCTGTAGCTACTCTACCTTTGGCATTGGTCTCCGCTAATTACTTTGAGCTGTTAAGGGAGACATATCTGGGGAACGAGACAGGAGAGATGGACCTACAAACCCACTTAAAGCGTAATACTATTTTTCCAATTGTTCTCGATAGCTTTGTCTTATCTGACCTGTTGGCTGTGCCATTGCTTCAATCCCACTTAGAATGCGTAGGCCTTATACCGTAGCCCAGTCATTGGTAATACCTTTGTATTTCATTGTATTTACATAGGTATCAATGTTATTACTATAAGATATGGTGTAATATGTATTGTAAAGTGGTACAGTAATGAATCTAATTGGGAACCATTGGGCAGGTTACATTTTGTGTTTCTCAACAAGCGCTGCAGGTCAAGTGTCATGATTAGCTCGAAGATGGCAGCTAGCTTCCTCTTTTTAAAGTTCTGAATTGGACTGTCAGGTGTAGATGTTCTTTGGGTTAGCATGGCAGTGATGCTGATCTATTTCCAGTGCTGGAAAAAATAACATTGTAAATATACGGCAGGACTACCAGGCTTTAAGCGTTGTGTTACACGCTCCGCTCTGAGAAGGTGGCACATGTTAAGTGTGTGCAGTGGCCGTACCGCATGCCCTCAGGTACATGGTAAAGGCTCCGTCGCCTCTTTGACCAAGGCCAGACTGAGCAGCTGGGGAATACTGAAACCATAATCAGGTTTAATTCACTGTAAAACAATATCCCAACAAGAGCTTCAGTAGAAACCCAGAGAAACCCTGCTAAACCTGCCCTAGCTGAGTAAATATGAAAACAGCCGTTGTACTTTAAAACAGCAAATTAGCAGGATAAATCATGTCCAACCGCAGTCAGCCATAGTGGTATGTGATCTGGTTTAGAGTACCATAAACTGCTCCATTTAACTCCATTTGTCTCCCACTGGCTCTCGCTCTTGCTAAATAAGGATATCAATTAGGGTAAAGCACTCTGCAAAAGCTCCCAAGTTAACCATCAGCTGAAGCATGAATAGATCTTGGGGGATATTGACTGCAGCAGCAATAGGTTTGTAAGTGGGCTGACCAAGGGTAATTAAACCAGTATTATCATGTAAAAGCATTTATGGTTATTTGCTGGATATGTGGCCCATGCAGACACTGTAGAATAAGTAAGATGGTATAGGAGTAATGTCTTAACAGGACATGAGGATAATAAGCCCAACCTATCGCCTGCTATAGAAGGTGTCCTTGATTTATGTGCAATTACACAGATAATTACTGTATGGCCAAGATTAATAACTTTATTAGGGAAAATTGAAAAAATGAGAAAATGTATATGTTGGACTAGCGAGGCTACATTTATGGAAAGTCAATTAAAAGGCTTATTTTGTATCTCATTACTCACGTATCTTACTTTGGAAAGGCACCTTGAGAAGCTACATTTCAAATGTATATTAAAGGTCAGATTGAAGTCCCTCGCACAATTAATCCAGGAGTTGGTAAAAAATTATCGCGAAAGATTACAGTGTCTATTTCAGTACATTAAGAGAGCCTTGTTTAAAAATGAAATTGTGTTAGCTTTTCTTACCAACATGCCATCTGCATTACAAGCCAATCAGACAAGAGTATCCAAACATGCTGAAATGACAAATGGCCACAGTCCCTGAATGTACTCCTTTAAAATGACCTGTTGTTCAAATAATCATTGCTATGTGTGAAAGTCAGGCAGGTAAAGCACACTGTAGACAGGGGTACATTTGTCACATCAAGACCTATTAGCCATTTCCATTTTCTTATTAAAAGCAAAGCTCTGTAATTTGTGATTTTTCTTACTCTATGTAATTATGATGTATCATTTCCCTCAAATCAAGGCCCCATCCTCTTGGTGTTAATTTAAACGTGTGAACTTTATACTTTGAACTAATTGGTTGCTGTCGAAATCCCCTGAATGTGAGTAATTTATTCAGGTGTTCCATAACCATTGTACAATTTAATTTGAGTAATTTAATTGGATTTGACTGTTCATTTCTGGGTCATTCTCCATTCATTATTCAACAACTGTCTCTCAGCAGTCACTGCAGGGACACACACTAAACACACACTGCCACTCTCCTGTCAACATAGCTCAGATCCTCTAACCTGAACTACAGTAGATCACGTTATCTATCTACCACAACAATGGCTGCTTCAGCAGTAGAGCACCTGAACCTAGATGGTCTGCACACTATCCTTCTCCTCATGCACAGCCCGACCCTAGTATAGCGTCTGGTTGGTTTATACAGTGGGGGAAAAAAGTATTTAGTCAGCCACCAATTGTGCAAGTTCTCCCACTTAAAAAGATGAGAGAGGCCTGTAATTTTCATCATAGGTACACGTCAACTATGACAGACAAATTGAGATTTTTTTTCTCCAGAAAATCACATTGTAGGATTTTTAATGAATTTATTTGCAAATTATGGTGGAAAATAAGTATTTGGTCACCTACAAACAAGCAAGATTTCTGTCTCTCACAGACCTGTAACTTCTTCTTTAAGAGGCTCCTCTGTCCTCCACTCGTTACCTGTATTAATGGCACCTGTTTGAACTTGTTATCAGTATAAAAGACATCTGTCCACAACCTCAAACAGTCACACTCCAAACTCCACTATGGCCAAGACCAAAGAGCTGTCAAAGGACACCAGAAACAAAATTGTAGACCTGCACCAGGCTGGGAAGACTGAATCTGCAATAGGTAAGCAGCTTGGTTTGAAGAAATCAACTGTGGGAGCAATTATTAGGAAATGGAAGACATACAAGACCACTGATAATCTCCCTCGATCTGGGGCTCCACGCAAGATCTCACCCCGTGGGGTCAAAATGATCACAAGAACGGTGAGCAAAAATCCCAGAACCACACGGGGGGACCTAGTGAATGACCTGCAGAGAGCTGGGACCAAACTAACAAAGCCTACCATCAGTAACACACTACGCCGCCAGGGACTCAAATCATGCAGTGCCAGACGTGTCCCCCTGCTTAAGCCAGTACATGTCCAGGCCCATCTGAAGTTTGCTAGAGTGCATTTGGATGATCCAGAAGAGGATTGGGAGAATGTCCTATGGTCAGATGAAACCAAAATAGAACCTTTTGGTAAAAACTCAACTCGTCGTGTTTGGAGGACAAAGAATGCTGAGTTGCATCCAAAGAACACCATACCTACTGTGAAGCATGGGGGTGGGAAAATCATGCTTTGGGGCTGTTTTTCTGCAAAGGGACCAGGACGACTGATCCGTGTAAAGGAAAGAATGAATGGGGCCATGTATCGTGAGATTTTGAGTGAAAACCTCCTTCCATCAGCAAGGGCATTGAAGATGAAACGTGGCTGGGTCTTTCAGCATGACAATGATCCCAAACACACCGCCAGGGCAACGAAGGAGTGGCTTCGTAAGAAGCATTTCAAGGTCCTGGAGTGGCCTAGCCAGTCTCCAGATCTCAACCCCATAGAAAATCTTTGGAGGGAGTTGAAAGTCCGTGTTGCCCAGCGACAGCCCCAAAACATCCTTGCTCTAGAGGAGATCTGCATGGAGGAATGGGCCAAAATACCAGCAACAGTGTGTGAAAACCTTGTGAAGACTTACAGAAAACTTTTGACCTGTGTCATTGCCAACAAAGGGTATATAACAAAGTATTGAGAAACTTTTGTTATTGACCAAATACTTATTTTCCACCATAATTTGCAAATAGATTCATTAAAAATCCTACAATGTGATTTTCTGGATTTTCTTTCCTCATTTTGTCTGTCATAGTTGACGTATACCTATGATGAAAATTACAGGCCTCTCTCATCTTTTTAAGTGGGAGAACTTGCACAATTGGTGGCTGACTAAATACTTTTTTCCCCCACTGTATCTATGTGCATAGCAGTAAATATTAAAGGGCCCGTAGCTTAAGTGATAGCTGAGATCTGTAGTGGTAGAGGCGGTAGTGTATTCCCACCAGGCGAAGTCTCTCCCCTGCCACCATGATGTGAAACAGTGTGTAGTTCCTGCTGTGAGAGAGAGGCAGGGAAATGCCCATGATCGTCCCTGGCTTTCTCAGCCTCAGCTTCCTCCCTCAGCCTCCTCCCTCAGCCTCCTCCCTCAGCTTCCTCCCTCAGCCTCCTCCCTCATCTTCCTCCCTCAGCCTCCTCCCTCAGCTTCCTCCCTCAGCCTCTGCCCTCAGCCTCCTCCCTCAGCTTTCTCCCTCAGCCTCCTCCCTCAGCTTCCTCCCTCAGCTTCCTCCCTCAGCCTCCTCCCTCAGCTTCCTCCCTCAGCCTCCTCCCTCAGCCTCTGCCCTCAGCCTCCTCCCTCAGCTTTCTCCCTCAGCCTCCTCCCTCAGCTTCCTCCCTCAGCTTCCTCCCTCAGCCTCCTCCCTCAGCTTCCTCCCTCAGCCTCCTCCCTCAGCCTCTGCCCTCAGCCTCCTCCCTCAGCTTTCTCCCTCAGCCTCCTCCCTCAGCTTCCTCCCTCAGCTTCCTCCCTCAGCCTCCTCCCTCAGCTTCCTCCCTCAGCCTCCTCCCTCATCTTCCTCCCTCAGCCTCCTCCCTCAGCTTCCTCCCTCAGCCTCTGCCCTCAGCCTCCTCCCTCAGCTTTCTCCCTCAGCCTCCTCCCTCAGCTTCCTCCCTCAGCTTCCTCCCTCAGCCTCCTCCCTCAGCTTCCTCCCTCAGCCTCCTCCCTCAGCCTCTGCCCTCAGCCTCCTCCCTCAGCTTTCTCCCTCAGCCTCCTCCCTCAGCTTCCTCCCTCAGCTTCCTCCCTCAGCCTCCTCCCTCAGCTTCCTCCCTCAGCCTCCTCCCTCAGCCTCTGCCCTCAGTCTCCTCCCTCAGCTTTCTCCCTCAGCCTCCTCCCTCAGCTTCCTCCCTCAGCTTTCTCCCTCAGCCTCCTCCCTCAGCTTCCTCCCTCAGCTTCCTCCCTCAGCCTCCTCCCTCAGCTTCTTCCCTCAGCCTCATCCCTCAGCTTCCTCCCTCAGCCTCCTCCCTCAGCCTCCTCCCTCAGCTTCCTCCCTCAGCCTCTGCTCTCAGCCTCCCTCAACTTCCTCCCTCAGCCTCCTCCCTCAGCTTCCTCCCTCAGCCTCCTCCCTCAGATTCCTTCCTCAGCCTCCTCCCTCAGCTTCCTCCCTCAGCCTCCTCTCTCAGCCTCCTCCCTCAGCCTCCTCTCTCAGCTTCCTCCCTCAGCCTCCCTCCTCAGCCTCTGCCCTCAGCCTCCTCCCTCAGCCAAAGAGGACACCACTGCCATTATGCATCATGTTTATGCAGTATTAATAGACAATGTCTTAATGTGACCTGTGACCTCTACTCCAGCACCAAGATATTGGAGGATATTGGAGTCTAACCGATACCGTTGTTAGGGGTGACGGAGGCCAGCAACCCCCTAGTATTTATATTTTATATATTGTGTAGAATGTGTCTTTTCTGGGAATTCCACAATAAAATGACTGTTATTTATCATTACAAACCTCTTTATCATTTAGTCAATAAAAGGCCTCTCACTTTTTCTCTCCTTTCCCTCTGCCGCGCGCTGGAAGTCAGATATCTGTATTAGTCTCCCTGCCCGGGGGCGAATGGTGTCAAAAGCTAAATCATGATCAGCCGTGGCTTTCTGGCTAAATCGTGTATGAAGGCCTCAGGCGGAAAGGTGCACATGCTCATTACTTGAGAGAGACATTTTCACACACAACAATGGCCATTTTCAGCCCCTCACATAAACACATACGCAAAGAGAGAAGGTCACAAGGCGACCATCGACCTTTCCTTTTTCCGTTCTAGATTCTAGATTTGACTTACAATGCAAATCAGGAGGATGTTTGGTCCTAAAACATAGTTTTGTTCCTGAAGTGACAACGTGATAAAATAGAACCAGATACGACTGTTTTGACAGTAAATGGGTTATCATATCTAGTCTCACTAAAGTCAAATTAGGCCTGTCTCATCAAAGTCAGTATCGAGCAAAAATAAGTGTTGGATTTCACTGTACAGTCGTGGTCAAAAGTTTTGAGAATGACACAAGTATTGGTCTTCACAAAGTTTGCTGCTTCAGTGTTTTTAGATATTTTTGTCAGATGTTAATATGGTATACTGAATATTTGAAGTGTTGACCCTTCTTTCTCAAGTCTTCTGCAATCCGCCCTGGCATGCTGTCAATTAACTTCTGGGCCACATCCTGACTGATGGCAGCCCATTATTGCATAATCAATGCTTGGAGTTTGTCAGAATTTGTGGGTTTTTGTTTGTCCACCCGCCTCTTGAGGATTGACCACAAATTCTCAATGGGATTAAGGTCTGGGGAGTTTCCTGGCCATGGACCCAAAATGTCGGTGTTTTGTTCCCTGAGCCACTTAGTTATCACTTTTGCCTTATGGCAAGTTGCTCCATCATGCTGGAAAAGGCATTGTTCATCACCAAACTGTTCTTGGATGGTTGGGAGAAGTTGCTCTAGGAGGATGTGTTGGTACCATTCTTTATTCATGTCTGTGTTATTAGGCAAAATTATGAGTGAGTCCACTCCCTTGGCTGAGAAGCAACCCTACACATGAATGGTCTCAGGATGCTTTACTGTTGGCATGATACAGTACTGATGGTAGCACTCACCTTGTCTTCTCCGGACAAGCTTTTTTCCGGATGCCCCAAACAATCGGAAAGGGGATTCATCAGAGAAAATTACTTTACCCCAGTCCTCAGCAGTCCAATCCCTGTACCTTTTGCAGAATATCAGTCTGTCCCTGATGTTTTTCCTGGAGAGAAGTGGCTTCCTCGCTGCCCTTCTTGACACTAGGCCATCCTCCAAAAGTCTTCACTTCACTGTACGTGCAGATGCACTCACACCTGCCTGCTGCCATTCCTGAGCAAGCTCTGCACTGTTGGTGCCCCGATCCCGCAGCTGAATCAACTTTAGGAGACGGTCCTGGCGCTTGCTGGACTTTCTTGGGCGCCCTGAAGCCTCCTTCACAACAATTGAACCTCTCTCCTTGTGTTAACGAGAGAATCGCTGACATGATGTCAGCTGGTCCTTTTGTGGCAGGGCTGAAATGCAGTGGAAATGTTTTTTGGGGATTAAGTTCATTTTCATGGCAAAGAGGGACTTTGCAATTAATTGCAATTCATCTGATCGCTCTTCATAACTTTCTGGAGTATATGCAAATTGCCATCATAAAAACTGAGGCAGCAGACTTTGTGAAAATTTATATTTGTCATTCTCAAAACTTTTGACCACGACTGTACAGTGAGAGAAGCCCAGTAGGAACCGACTGCTGTTGGTATTACTCTTGGTGTTGCGTCAGCTCAGGGGGGCTCGCTTAGTCGCTTGCATATATTTAGTGCAGATCTAGCGAGGCATCGAGCAGTCCTTTCACCTGACGGACATTATCACCTTGGTGGTACATAGGGGAGCCGGGCTGCCTCCCCCTGTGGGCAGGCACTTCCTGCTAGTGCTAATTAATTAAAAGGGTAGGTTGCCCACAGTGGAAAGTGGGCCCCGAGCCTTTTCATCTAGTGCAGACATGATACCTTGAGATGTATCACCTCACTCCAATGCCATTCCCCAGTTCAAAGTACAGGAGTCAATGGGTGTACCTGCAGTCAGGCTGCTTTCTTGCTTTGTTGTACAGTAATGTGGTTCGGCACACAATCATTCCTCATTTCCCTCTTTAGATCTAAATTGTATGTTGTGTGTTTCACCCGTCCCTCTTTGACTCAATCTTTCACATGACTGTTTCGTTTGATGACGGTCAGTGCAACTGAAAATAAAATAGGTTTGTTACATTTAAAAAATCAGTTTCGTTGTGCCCTAACACTGCAATGCCTTATATGTATGCATCCTACAACAGCAACAACGGGTCATAACATCACAGTACACCACTCAACTTATTGCCCTATCATACCATTTACATACAGACCTTGCAGTAAATTTGTCAGTAAATTGAAAAAATGTGCAAACCGAAAATAGACCCGGCGTACAAGTCAAAGGAAATAATACGACCACATTTAATGAAAGGTTAAATTTTCATTTACTCACTATTGACTGGAGCTGAAAGGCCCATTTTTTTTTATTGTATTGGCAATGGCATGATGCGGCCCATTAGTGCTGTATTGGAATTGGTTTGTGTGTTTTCTCTCTCTCCTCAGTGTTGTGAGATAGCTCTAAGCTAAGAGAGGGCATGGGAGACGTGTGTAGGACTACCACAACTTTCCCCAAAACAACACACTACTGTTCTGATCCTGTCTGCACCTCTCCTTTCCTCAAATCTCCACATATCGGGAGGTAATTTGCCATTGATCTGTTGTTCCCACTCTGCCTTGACACATCAATGAAAATCTAATTCCATTCGCAAGATGGTATCGGCCTTGTCTCCACAAAGTGACAAGACACATTGCAGCTGCTGTTAACCGAATAAGAGTCTTGTTGGCTCAATTCGGATTAGGTCATCACAAACAGACTTGCACCACCATGGCCAATTCATTTAGTGCAGGTTTCTAATTGGCGAGGGAACTGAGAATGTAGCTTCATGTTAATTCCGGGAATCCTCGAAAGACTGCTTAATCGGTACACTCTTAGAAACAAAGGTACTATGCAAAAAGGGTTGTTCGGCTGTCCCCATAGGAGAACCTTTTGAAGAACCCCTTTTGGTTCCAGGTAGAACCCATTTTGGTTCCATGTAGAACCCTTTCCACAGAGGGTTCTACATGGAACCTAAAAGAGTTCTACCTGGAACCAAAAAGGGTTCTACCTGGAACCAAAAAGGGTTCTCCTATGGGGACAGCCGCAGAACCTTTTTGGAACCAATACAATATTTACAAATGTTCCCACTCAATATCTGACTCTAAAGGCCTCAGACCATCGTTAAAATAGTATTGGTTTGATTTCCAATACTTTTGCAGTTTGATTGAGTGTACTTGGAGTGCCATATGGGCGTGGTTTGCACATTTGGGACTATTCCATTGGTTCCATTGCACCAGGCATCCTTAATCAAGCACAGAAAGAAAACAAATACTATTTTAACCTTTAGTTCTGGAAGGCATACATATCCACATTACTGTCCAAACAAAGGACCTTGTAAACCCTTGAGGTCAAATTACTTTCCCCTAGAATTACCTCCTCAACTAGGTCTCCTGTATCTCTTAGAGAATGTGCTGTGGAGACCTAAATGAATGTGCTGTGGAGACCTAAATGAATGTGCTGTGGAGACCTAAATGAATGTGCTGTGGAGACCTAAATGAATGTGCTGTGGAAACCTACAGTGCCTTCGGAAAGCATTCAGCCCCTTGACTTTTTCCACATTTTGTTACGTTACAGCCTTATTCTAAAATTGATTACATTGTTTTTTTTTCTCCTCATAAATCTACACACAATACCCCATAATGAGAAAGCAGAAACAGGTGTTTAGAAAAAAATAAAATAATAATAAATAAAAATATTCTGACCCTTTACTCAGCACAGCTATTTTCAAGTCTCTCCAGAGATGTTCGTTCGGGTTCAAGTCCAGGCTCTGGCTGGGCCACTCAAGGACATTCAGAGACTTGTCCCGAAGCCACTCATGCGTTGTCTTGGCTGTGTGCTTAGGGTCGTTGTCCTTTTGGAAGGTGAACCTTCACCCCAGTCTGAGGTCCTGAGCACTGTGGAACAGGTTTTCATCAAGAATCTCTCTGTACCTTGCTCCGTTAATCTTTGCCTCGATCCTGACTAGTCTCCCAGTCCCTGCCACTGAAAAACATCCCCACAGGTTTCATCAGACCAGAAAGTCTTTAGGTGCCTTTTGGCAAACTCCAAGCGGGCTGTCATGTGCCTTTTACTGAGGAGTGGCTTCTGTCTGGCCACTCTCCCATAAAGGCTTGATTGGTGGGGTGCTGCAGAGATGGTTGTCCTTCTGGAAGGTTCTCCCATCTCCACAGAGGTAGTCTAGAGCTCTGTCAGAGTGACCATCAGGTTCTTGGTCAACTCCCTGACCAAGGCACTTCTCCCCCGATTGCTCAGTTTGGCCCGGCCAGCTCTAGGAAAAGTCTTGGTGTTTCCAAACATCTTCCATTTAAGAATGATGGAGGCCACTGTGTTCTTGGGGATCTTCAATGCTGCAGAATTGTTTTGGTACCCTTCCCCAGATCTGTGCCTCGACACAATCCTGTCTCAGAGCTCTACGGACAATTCCTTCATATATAGACAGGTGTGTGCCTTTCCAAATCATGTCCAATCAATTGAATTTACCACATGTGGACTCCAATCAAGTTGTAGAAACATCTCAAGGATGATCAATGGAAACAGGATATACCTGAGCTCAATTTTGAGTCTCTTTGCAAAGGGGCTGAATACTTATGTAAATAAGGTATTTGCTAACATTTCTAAAAATCTGTTTTCACTTTGTCATTATGGGGTATTGTGTGTAGATTGCTGACGATTTAAAAAAATGTAATCCATTTTAGAATAAGGCTGTAATTGTCAGGATCGTCTAACAGAGATGAGGACCAAGGCGCAGCGTTGCAGGCAAACATACTCTTTATTAGAGACACGATCAAAACCAACAAAACGATAACGTGACAGTTCACGGTCTAACACAACAGACTAGAAACAAGATCCCACAAACTCTGTGGGGAAACAGGCTGCTAAAGTATGGTTCTCAATCAGAGACAACAAGCAACAGCTGAATCACGTTGCCTCTGATAGAGAACCACACTGGCCAACATAGAACAACAATACTAGAATGTGAAACCTAGAACAAAACACATAGACTTTACACACCCTGGCTCAACATATTAGAGTCCCCAGAGCCAGGGCGTGACAGTACCCCCCCCTAAAGGCGCGGACTCCGACCGCGCCCACCAAATACCACAGGGGAGGGACCGGGTGGGCACTCCGCTTAGGCGGCGGATCCGGCTCCGGGCCTGTTCCCCGCTCCCTCTCCAACCCCCCAAAGTACCCCTGGTCCGGTCTGGCCCCGCTGGCCGGAGCTGGACTGCACACTGGTGGAGCGGATTGCTCTAGCTCCGGCGTGAAGCATCTGACCGGTGCCGGACCAGCCACCGGTGGAACAGGCACGGGCCGTGCCGGACTGACGACGCACACCACTGGCTTGGTGTGGGGAGCAGGAGCGGGCCGAGCAGGAGCGGGCCGAGCCGGGCTGACGAAACGCACCACTGACTTGGTGCGGGGAGCAGGAGCGGGCCGGACCGGGCTGACGAAGCGCACCACTGACTTTGTGCGGGGAGCAGGAACGGGCCGAGCCGGGCTGACGAAGCGCACCACTGACTTGGTGCAGGGAGCAGGAACGGGCCGAGCTGGGCTGACGAAACGCACCACTGACTTGGTGCGGGGAGCAGGAACGGGCCGGACAGGCTGACGAAACGCACCACTGACTTGGTGCGGGGAGCAGGAATGGGCCGGACTGGGCTGGCGACGCGCACCACAGGCTTGGTGCGGGGAGCAGGAACAGGCCGGGCCGAGCTGGCGACGCGCACCGTAGACTTGGTGCGAGTGGCAGGAACAGGCCGGACCGTACTGGGAACACACACCACTGGCCCTACGTGGGGATCAGGAACAGGCCGGACCGGACTGGCAACACACCCCAGTACCTCTCGCCGTGCCTCTACACCTTCCATCCCCTCTTCGACAAGTGGCCCCCGTAACCTGGCGGCCTCCTCTGCCAACCCGCTGGGCCGCTCTATCGCGGCCTCCTGCTGCCCCGACGTCGTGAGCCCCCCACTAAAAATGTTCTGGGAGTCTCTCTTCCCCGTGGGCCAGGCCTCTATAGTTCTCGCCCAACTCTCGCTCTTCTGCTTCCAATTCCCGCCATTCAGCTCCTCATTCGGCTTGACCCAGTCGAAGCTCTTCCTCCACTGTTCCCAAGTCCACCCTCTCTGCTCCTCACTAGGCTGCTTGGTCCAGTTCTGGTGGGATCTTCTGTCAGGATCGTCTAACAGAGATGAGGACCAAGGCGCAGTGTTGCAGGCAAACATACTCTTTATTAGAGACACGATCAAAACCAACAAAACTATAACGTGACAGTTCACGGTCTAACACAACAGACTAGAAACAAGATCCCACAAACTCTGTGGGGAAACAGGCTGCTAAAGTATGGTTCTCAATCAGAGACAACAAGCAACAGCTGAATCACGTTGCCTCTGATTGAGAACCACACTGGCCAACATAGAACAACAATACTAGAATGTGAAACCTAGAACAAAACACATAGACTTTACACACCCTGGCTCAACATATTAGAGTCCCCAGAGCCAGGGCGTGACAGTACCCCCCCCTAAAGGCGCGGACTCCGACCGCGCCCACCAAATACCACAGGGGAGGGACCGGGTGGGCACTCCGCTTAGGCGGCGGATCCGGCTCCGGGCCTGTTCCCCGCTTCCTCTCCAACCCCCCAAAGTACCCCTGGTCCGGTCTGGCCCCGCTGGCCGGAGCTGGACTGCACACTGGTGGAGCGGATTGCTCTAGCTCCGGCGTGAAGCATCTGACCGGTGCCGGACCAGCCACCGGTGGAACAGGCACGGGCCGTGCCGGACTGACGACGCACACCACTGGCTTGGTGTGGGGAGCAGGAGCGGGCCGAGCAGGAGCGGGCCGAGCCGGGCTGACGAAACGCACCACTGACTTGGTGCGGGGAGCAGGAGCGGGCCGGACCGGGCTGACGAAGCGCACCACTGACTTTGTGCGGGGAGCAGGAACGGGCCGAGCCGGGCTGACGAAGCGCACCACTGACTTGGTGCAGGGAGCAGGAACGGGCCGAGCTGGGCTGACGAAACGCACCACTGACTTGGTGCGGGGAGCAGGAACGGGCCGGACAGGCTGACGAAACGCACCACTGACTTGGTGCGGGGAGCAGGAATGGGCCGGACTGGGCTGGCGACGCGCACCACAGGCTTGGTGCGGGGAGCAGGAACAGGCCGGGCCGAGCTGGCGACGCGCACCGTAGACTTGGTGCGAGTGGCAGGAACAGGCCGGACCGTACTGGGAACACACACCACTGGCCCTACGTGGGGATCAGGAACAGGCCGGACCGGACTGGCAACACACCCCAGTACCTCTCGCCGTGCCTCTACACCTTCCATCCCCTCTTCGACAAGTGGCCCCCGTAACCTGGCGGCCTCCTCTGCCAACCCGCTGGGCCGCTCTATCGCGGCCTCCTGCTGCCCCGACGTCGTGAGCCCCCCACTAAAAATGTTCTGGGAGTCTCTCTTCCCCGTGGGCCAGGCCTCTATAGTTCTCGCCCAACTCTCGCTCTTCTGCTTCCAATTCCCGCCATTCAGCTCCTCATTCGGCTTGACCCAGTCGAAGCTCTTCCTCCACTGTTCCCAAGTCCACCCTCTCTGCTCCTCACTAGGCTGCTTGGTCCAGTTCTGTCAGGATCGTCTAACAGAGATGAGGACCAAGGCGCAGTGTTGCAGGCAAACATACTCTTTATTAGAGACACGATCAAAACCAACAAAACTATAACGTGACAGTTCACGGTCTAACACAACAGACTAGAAACAAGATCCCACAAACTCTGTGGGGAAACAGGCTGCTAAAGTATGGTTCTCAATCAGAGACAACAAGCAACAGCTGAATCACGTTGCCTCTGATTGAGAACCACACTGGCCAACATAGAACAACAATACTAGAATGTGAAACCTAGAACAAAACACATAGACTTTACACACCCTGGCTCAACATATTAGAGTCCCCAGAGCCAGGGCGTGACAGTAATGTAACAAAATGTGGAAAAAGTCAAGGGGTCTGAATACTTTCCAAAGGTGGCATCACACAGGTCACTGCAAACCAACCGGGGTCAAGGTTACTGAACCAACTCTGGTGCGTGCCAACAGCGCAAACTAAGTTACTGTAGTACAGAACTTGATATTATTGTGCTCTCTGCACTTGAAGAACTTTTGACATCTACTGCAGGCTGTAATCCACATGTTGATCA
Organism: Coregonus lavaretus; assembly: GCF_964263955.1. Taxonomy (NCBI): domain Eukaryota; kingdom Metazoa; phylum Chordata; class Actinopteri; order Salmoniformes; family Salmonidae; genus Coregonus; species Coregonus lavaretus. The sequence continues at coordinate 25,757 of NW_028158564.1, read as the reverse complement.
TTGAACGTTGGCGAAACAGTTGATTGTTTTCTTATTTGTCCTCATACTGTACGGTTTTGAACTGCCTACATGCTAAACATCAACAATCATATTTTCTTCCTCTCTAATGCTCCCTCAAACACCATCAACATCTCGACGTCAACATCTTGACCCCAGCATCCGAAAATCTCATCTGCATTTCCCTTCCTCCCTCCACTCTCCTGTAAACGGTGTGAAACTTTACGGCCTCATTTTCTGTCTGTAGCGGTGCTCTGCCAACCTCCCCACCAGCTCTCCGCCACTTTTACAAGCCATTAACATCTATATATACCCTTTCATCTGGCCAGAGCAGGCGGCGGGGGAACCCGGGGCACCGCCTCGCCACTGGATTAGCACCATGATAAAACAGCTCCCATATAGCGCCTCTTAAGCAGCTCATCTAGTTGCCGTGTCAAGTATTAAAAGCTGTTATAGCCCGGGCCACAAATTAATTGTTTCCTGTTAGAAGACAAACTCTGGAGCTCTCGAGAACCGCTCATTAATTTAGCATTAAAACGGCCCAACAATCTGACCTCATAATGTTTATGTCGTCTGTTTTTGTGCGGTTGGCGATTTCACGACCCGCGGACCGATTTAGCCAACGACGAACATCTGAACATCTGTGATGTTAGCCACCAGGCTAATGATTAGGGATGATTTGTGAAGTCTGGATGCTTTCTTCTGTAGGGCATACAATATTTGTGAGTATACACTAACGTCAGTGTCTACAGAAAAGCCAGTGGCAGCAATAAAATGGAATAAAGAGTAAAGTGCTTAACTTGGACGTCACAGTGTCATCAGAACCTAGACTGCTAAGCATCACAAAGCAAAATAGAATATTTGGTTCAAATGCATCTCAGAAAACCGCAAAGACTTGACAAAATTTGTCAGGTTTTATAGTTGAGTTGGATGTCTACCTAAACTCTACAGTCTACAGAAACATAAATATTTAACTATCAGAGGAGCAGGTCCAACCTCATCCCTTAAATGGCACCTTGATACAGACATAGTTGTATCTCTATCTCCGGGTGAATGGCATGCAGTCTGCATCTAAACAAACAAAGATGGCGAAATAGACAGGGGTGAGCGAGGGTATTGTATCTCTGCCTCCCCTGTGCCTCGCAGATTCTCTCAGTGATGGGACTGGTGCCCTGGTGGCGAGGGGCCTGTGTGAGGACATAGATTAGGAAGTTCAGTGTATGTGGGCGGAGATGGCAGTAGGAGAGAAATTAACCTTGGTCCATCTATAGAGTCCATTGTCCCTCCTCCGTCCCTGAACATTACTCTCCTTCGCTTCAGACGCCCAGACAGATAACATGTTTGCACCTGGTGGGTCCCTTTTGGGGACTGGCTGCATTTCCTGGATCTAATCATCTTCGAAAGGGGAGTGTGTGTGTATGCATGTGTATGCGTGTGTGTGTGTGTGTGTGTGCGTGTGTGTGTGGGTGTGTAGCTTGGGAACCCTCCTCTACCTGGCCCTCCATCACAGTGAGATGCCTCTCACCCCAGCCTCCACACGTCTGAAATTGTTTAAGGACACTGGGGAGAGGGCCGGCCCTGGCCCTGACATGGGGGCCCCCACACTCGGGCCCCCTCGGAGCAGCCCCTAATGCATCCCCAGACCCCCTGCTCAGTGGGCCAACGTGGTGGAGCAAATCAAGTATTGACCTGAATCATTTATTCGCTGTAGAACCTTATATTCTCACCAGGGCCACCACCGCGGTTGTAAGGCATGGTCTCTTTGCAGTGAAACATGGCTTTGTTTCATGCTACTGTATTGTACCAAGCCGACGCCCAACAACCATACATCACGCGCCGCTCTTGATGCTCTCTTTATTGAGAGAGAAAACAGAGTTGAGCCGGTGGAATCATTATTCTTTTTGACAATTTTTCAAACACCACCAATAGCTTTGGCCTGTGGATGAGGAGAGGACCAGCGATAAAATTGATGAATAGCAGATTGACGGATTTCATTCCTCTGCACGGAGGAGAAAAAAACCGAATGGGACTTTATATGCTTTGCTAGTTTGTGAAAGTTACTTCTGCTGCACTTGTGAGTGATGTCACACTTTAATGCACAAAGACCTTGTCATGGATGTGCGGTTTTCTGACCATCACATTGACCGTCTCAGAAACATTAACAAATACAAATGCTTTGTAGGACATCGTACTAGAGTTATAGCATTACATCCAGAGGAAATGGCGTGTGCAATAGAAACCAAACATCTTACATTTTCCTGGTGACATGCTTCCTCCAAGTCAATACAATGCCTTAGACTTTAATAATGGCCCATTATACAATGTGTTTAGTGAATTGATCTGAGTGTGAAACACACAATCATCAACAACACACGTTAATGAGTTCCCATCCATCTCAGTAGCAGAGAGAAAGAGAAGGCATTCCTGTCTGGTTCCTCAAAGTCTCTCCACACGGCTCAGTCCTGTCTGGTTCCTCTGGCCCTCTCACTGTCTCTCCACACGGCCCAGTCCTGTCTGGTTCCTCTGGCCCTCTCACTGTCTCTCCACACGGCCCAGTCCTGTCTGGTTCCTCTGGCCCTCTCACTGTCTCTCCACACGGCCCAGTCCTGTCTGGTTCCTCTGGCCCTCTCACTGTCTCTCCACACGGCCCAGTCCTGTCTGGTTCCTCTGGCTGTCTCACTGTCTCCCCACATGGCCCAGTCCTGTCTGGTTCCTCTGGCCGTCTCACTGTCTATCCACACGTCCCAGTCCTGTCTGGTTCCTCTGGCCCTCTCACTGTCTCTCCACACGGCCCAGTCCTGTCTGGTTCCTCTGGCTGTCTCACTGTCTCCCCACATGGCCCAGTCCTGTCTGGTTCCTCTGGCCCTCTCACTGTCTATCCACACGGCCCAGTCCTGTCTGGTTCCTCTGGCCGTCTCACTGTCTCTCCACACGGCCCAGTCCTGTCTGGTTCCTCTGGCCCTCTCACTGTCTCTCCACACGGCCCAGTCCTGTCTGGTTCCTCTGGCCCTCTCACTGTCTCTCCACACGGCCCAGTCCTGTCTGGTTCCTCTGGCTGTCTCACTGTCTCCCCACATGGCCCAGTCCTGTCTGGTTCCTCTGGCCGTCTCACTGTCTATCCACACGGCCCAGTCCTGTCTGGTTCCTCTGGCCCTCTCACTGTCTCTCCACACGGCCCAGTCCTGTCTGGTTCCTCTGGCCCTCTCACTGTCTCTCCACACGGCCCAGTCCTGTCTGGTTCCTCTGGCCCTCTCACTGTCTATCCACACGGCCCAGTCCTGTCTGGTTCCTCTGGCCCTCTCACTGTTTCTCCACACGGCCCAGTCCTGTCTGGTTCCTCTGGCCCTCTCACTGTTTCTCCACACGGCCCAGTCCTGTCTGGTTCCTCTGGCCCTCTCACTGTCTCTCCACACGGCCCAGTCCTGTCTGGTTCCTCTGGCCCTCTCACTGTCTATCCACACGGCCCAGTCCTGTCTGGTTCCTCTGGCCCTCTCACTGTTTCTCCACACGGCCCAGTCCTGTCTGGTTCCTCTGGCCCTCTCACTGTTTCTCCACACGGCCCAGTCCTGTCTGGTTCCTCTGGCCCTCTCACTGTTTCTCCACACGGCCCAGTCCTGTCTGGTTCCTCTGGCCCTCTCACTGTTTCTCCACACGGCCCAGTCCTGTCTGGTTCCTCTGGCCCTCTCACTGTTTCTCCACACGGCCCAGTCCTGTCTGGTTCCTCTGGCCCTCTCACTGTCTCTCCACACGGCCCAGTCCTGTCTGGTTCCTCTGGCCGTCTCACTGTTTCTCCACACGGCCCAGTCCTGTCTGGTTCCTCTGGCCCTCTCACTGTTTCTCCACACGGCCCAGTCCTGTCTGGTTCCTCTGGCCCTCTCACTGTTGCTCCACACGGCCCAGGCACTGGCCCTCCCTCCCCTCTAAAGGACACAGGTGACTGAACCTATGACTGTCCTCGCAGCCGATGATACATGGAGGCCGGGCGCGGGATGACAAATCCCTGCGACACTCGCCCAAGAAGAGACATATTGATTTTTCAATGATTAATAAGTGGAAAATAATTGTGTTTCATTAAGATGGATGGAGTTTCATTTAGTCCTGTCTCCTCTTCTTCACTTCAGCGGGAGGCAGGCAATCAAATCTCCCACACTGCCATGTTAGTCTGCCATGGCAACGAGGTCAGTGATCCAGCGAGAGGATTCATGGAGCCACAGGGAGTAGTCAGTGCTATCTCTCAGAGGCCACCCATCACAGCTAGCTTAGTAAACAGGCCAAATACACACCACACACCGCATCAAGACTCTCCTCACAAAAATTCAGTTGATTTTTCAGGCCGTATATAGTCTACTGGAATATTGCTACTCCACTTCAAACGTCTGACTTAGATTTTGAAGTGAAACGTCAATGTGGAAATTCTGTGTCAAGGAAATAGACAGAGAATTAAGCAGAGAAATAGCTGAATACATTAAATACATCTGTTTATTCTCTGTTGTAAGAAAACCTTTAGTACTACGCTTCATCAATATTATACTCTTGAGGAGCGGGATGCATAAAGAAATAATACAATGAAGACCTTATACACAAACTACAGGAAGCATACAGTCTAAATAATAACATCAATGTTTACAATATATAAAATATATACCTATACTGTAAGCAGCCCCATTTTGCAAAGCACCTACCCCAGTATTCAGTAGGCCCTTGGTTTGGATGAATATGTCGTCGTAGGGGTGGGGGAGGAGGAACTGAACAGAACCCCACTCCGTCTCACTTTAATGTTCCTATAATGACGTTCTCTCCAAGTTTGTGTCATGGGCCATCAAGAATCATAATTGTAAATTGATTTGTTGACGGATAGTGACAACACGCTACTGACAAAATAAACTGATAAGAGAGAATAGGTTCCTCTAATGAATGTATCAATAATCACTGACGGTTGAAAGAGTACCAACACAAACGTCCAAATCTGCTCTAGCACCTCTTAAGGCAGCTCCATTTGTTATGCTCCAGCCCGCCGAAGGAAGCTCTGACTTAGCCTGATTCATTATGTCTGCCGGAAAAAGGCAACTACAGAGAATTTGACTTTCGCCTTTGACGTCTTAGATTTTTAAGTGATTTTGCTGTTTTTATTAGCCGTTCATTGGAAGTGTTGATGTGTCTGATTTTATTTGCCGAAAATAAAGTTCTCATCCTATATTCAAATGACTCAAGACTGATTCAGAAAGTGGACACATTTTACATACGTCTTTCGTGTGTGTGTGTGTGTGTGTGTGTGTGTGTGTGTGTGTGTGTGTGTGCATGTGTGTCTGTGTCTGTGTTTTAGGTGTGTTTGTCTGTGTACGTATAATCACTTACACACTTAATGGGGAAGATGAGAGCCCTGATCCATCACATGTCTGTCTGTAGAACCAGGGCTGTAATGAGAATAGAACCTATGGCTGTCTGTAGAACCAGGGCTGTAATGAGAATATAACCTATGTCTGTCTGTAGAACCAGGGCTGTAATGAGAATAGAACCTATGTCTGTCTGTAGAACCAGGGCTGTAATGATAACAGAACCTATGTCTGGCTGTAGAACCAGGGCTGTAATGAGAATAGAACCGATGCAACAGTGATGTGCCTGGACTGTCGCTGGTTGACCGGTGATATTGATGCCTGACTGAGTGAATGACCAATGCTACTAATGACTCAGTGTATGGGGCTGCCAGTGGAGGCTGGACCAGGGTGGAGAGGGAGGGAAGAGAGTGTGATAAAGAAGGTGTTCCAGCTATCCTTACGCTGAGATGAACTAATCACCACGTGGGCAGGTGGAGGGGGTAGAGGGGGTGTCAGGGCTCACCATCAGGCACACCTTTCATCACACAGCCGCAGAAATAAAATGGACCGAATGCAATTAAAGGTGCCGTTGTCCTCGATTGTCATATCATGCCAGCTCTCTCCGCTTGGCACATTAATAGGGTTTCAATTGCCAATGCCTAGCTGTTAATGAGTTAACTGTTTTGGCTGATTCATTTCATTTTAATACCCTTGTCAGGAGGTAAGGCCTCGTTAGAGGGCCGCATAATAGGAAGCCATTTTCCCCCACCTCCAGTGGGAATGCTGGGCTCTAAAGAGGACCTTTTGATATGTGGCTCAGCTCACCATCCTCCCCACTGAGAGGGAGACTAGGTTACTCATTTTGATGGACTTGTGCAAGCCACGGTTTTATTTTTAACGTTAATATTTAATCCCAAACACTAATATTGCAAGTTTTTTTTGTATGCTATCAATGAGTAGCTTCGCTACATAGTCAACACTTCTCTGTGCCACGTAGGTAGGACTGTGGGGTCAGAACTGAGAGGATTATGGGTAATAAACTGAAACAATAAAAGGGGACATTCCTGTTTTTTCTCCGCTTTACAACTGCAGACAGTCATGTACGGCTGAGCGGATGTCGTCGTTTAGATTATTTTAACAAAGATGATTATTCTAATCACATAATTCCGGCATTATGAGACATCTGCTTTGCTAAACTATACATTTCCCCAAACAACCGTTTACAGCAAGACTTCATCAATATCATTACTCACCATATTGTTCCACTCTACAATGCCTCTGTGATTGGTGAACAGGAGAAGGACTTAAAACAACCGTGGTTCTCCTAATCAATTACTCATGGTTAGCCGAGCTACGTTACAGTATATCAACCTTAGTGTGGGTAGTTAGACTGTACATTTGTAATGATAGCGGGTACAGTCAAAACAGAATTGTAGCTCTAATGTACTGTTCTATCTTATAGACCATCTTATCTACCTCAGTATGTTGCAGGGTTGTCATGCGAAAGATGCAAAACATGTCTTTATACGTATAACCAGCCAAACTATATAGTCTAATCAGCATTATCACATAATTCGCAAAAAAACAAATGTTCTGCAAAGCTCAATATTTGCTCCTGTATATTTCCATTAAAATGTGCTTTCATCATATACACAGTTTCCAGTAATACTGTCCTTTGCTAACTGTATGATAACCAGATAACAAATATCTCCAAAGCTATACAGAAGTCAAGTTTTTATAATTTTTTATCATTGCAAACAAACAAATAAATAAATAGAATTATTATTTCAATGATGCTCCTCGGGGTGTCAAATGAAGTATATTTTTATCATTGCGGTGGGATCCATCCATCTACATGGGCTCTTCCATCTGCCCTAACAGGTCTAATTAGCTTTCTGTCTATAGACTAATCCTTCATGTGTCAATCTATTGATTTTTCTGTCCTCATTAGAACTAGTGTAAGGGAGGGTCCGAGAGCAGAGCAGAGCAAACAGAATGGGCAATCTCCTCCAAAGGTTAAACATGTTAGGGGTGGCGACAAGGGGCGTATGGGGTATTGTTGTGGAAAAGCTTATATATGAACATGTCGTCTCGAGTTTCCCCCTTAATCAGTAGCTACCTACCTACAGTATATGGGATCTGCAACAGTAGAGGGATTAGTTGAATGCCTGGGAGTCGGGACTGGGGTTGCTAATTCACACAAGAAATACATGAGCATAAACAAGTTAATCTATTAGATATCTACACAGTTCTTGCTTTACATTTTGGTTAATAGCTCACTCGGAAATTGCCAAAATTCTGAAAACCGATGTAACGAAACAATGTTACAAAACTATGCTACGAAACTTTACGACACATCCCCTCTCAAAATGGGGGCTGGAAAAATAAGGTCCTGGGTGGTGGTAGTGGGGGCTGGGGTAATAACAGAGGGTCCTGGGTGGTGGTAGTGGGGGCTGGGGTAATAACAGAGGGTCCTGGGTGGTGGTAGTGGGGGCTGGAGAAAGAACAGCGTGTCCTGGGTGGTGGTAGTGTTTACTTTTATTTCCGCAATTTTACCACATTTTACGATAATCTTAGTCTTTGTTCCTTTCTGGTACCAAAGCGAGGTTTCCATCGCTCAGTCCCTCGACTTAGGACGCCAGTCATGGTTCAAGGGTTAGGGTCAGAGACATTGCCTTAGTTTCATAAAAACATGTTGGTAAACTCCTATCAACCTTGCACTGAAACTGAACAGTCTAAAGTGAAAATAAACAGATGTACATTTCTTGTTTATAATGGACTCAAATGAATGATTACAGTCCACAGATAGCGGTAATTATCGTAAAACCATTAACATTCAGACACTATCCATACCCTAGCGTTACAGTACATACTGTTATACAAACCATGGGAGCCCAAATGTACAGTATGCAGAGACATACTGATTGGAATAAATGTTTGTTTAAAATTCACTCGCCTTGCCCTCAGGTCCTGCTTTTCCCCTATTTCTTTTTTTATCCCCATCTCCCATCTCTACTTCTTCACAGAGGTGTAGCTATGCATTAGCCTGTGGAGCAGAGTCGATGGGACCATCGATGGCAGCCATTGTCCTCATTTGACAGAACCTCAATAGATAATCTGAGTGTGTCTTGGGTTATGTTAATTCAGGGCCCATACTGGCCTATATTTAGTACTTTCTAACTTTGCCTTGGGCTTCCCTCACTGTAGTACAGCATTGACAACAACAACAAGCACCACATTAAAAGCACTGGCAGAGTACACTGTCTAGCTGATTAACAGGGAACGGCATCATTTGCTAATTGTAGACAGAGGCTTTGAGGAGAACATACCCAGTTGTATAGTTCAATTTATAAACCAGGTGGTTTGAGCCCTGAATGCTGATTGGCTGAAAGCCATGGCATATCAGACCGTATACCACGGGTATGAAAAAAAAGTACTATTTACGTTGGTAACCAGTTTATAATAGGAACCTTGGGGGTTTGTGGTATATGGCCAATATATAGAACGGCGAAGTGCTGTTATTATCACGTCAAGACGTAGTCTTAATCAGTGCTGTTATTATCACGTAAAGTCATAGTCTTAATCAGTGCTGTTATTATCACGTAAAGTCTTAATCAGTGCTGTTATTATCACGTCAAGACTTATTCTTAATCAATGCTGTTATTATCACGTCAATTTTGATTCAGTGCTGTTATTATCATGTAAAGTCTTAATCAGTACTGTTATCACGTCAAGTCTTAGTCTTAATCAGTGTTGTTATTATCACATTAACACGGAATATTAATCAGTGCTGTTATTATCACGTCAAGACGTAGTCTTAATCAGTGCTGTTATTATCACGTCAAGTCTTAGTCTTAATCAGTGCTGTTATTGTCACGTCTTAGTCTTAATCAGTGCTGTTATTGTCACGTCTTAGTCTTAATCAGTGCTGTTATTGTCACATCAAGTCTTAGTCTTAATCAGTGCTGTTATTATCACGTCATGTCTTAGTCTTAATCAGTGCTGTTATTATCACGTCAAGTCTTAATCAGTGCTGTTATTATCACGTCAAGTCTTAGTCTTAATCAGTGCTGTTATTATCACGTCAAGTCTTAGTCTTAATCAGTGCTGTTATTATCACGTCAAGTCTTAGTCTTAATCATTGCTGTTATGATCACGTCAAGTCTTAGTCTTAATCATTGGTGTTATTATCTCATCAAGTCTTAGTCTTAATCAGTGCTGTTATTATCACGTTAAGTCTTAGTCTTAATCAGTGCTGTTATTATCATGTCAAGTCTTAATCAGTGCTGTTATTATCATGTCAAGTCTTAGTCTTAATCAGTGCTGTTATTATCACGTCAAGTCTTAGTCTTAATCAGTGCTGTTATTATCACGTCAAGTCTTAGTCTTAATCAGTGCTGTTATTATCATGTCAAGTCTTAATCAGTGCTGTTATTATCATGTCAAGTCTTAGTCTTAATCAGTGCTGTTATTATCACGTCAAGTCTTAGTCTTAATCATTGCTGTTATGATCACGTCAAGTCTTAGTCTTAATCAGTGGTGTTATTATCTCATCAAGTCCTACTAATCTCACTGCAACTCCCCTCCATGTCTCCGACCACTACTTTGTATCCTTTTCTCTCTCGCTCTCCTCCAACACTACTCACTCTGCCCCTACACAGATGGTAACGCGCCGCCGCAACCTTCGCTCTCTCTCTCCCACTACTCTCTCCTCTTCCATCCTATCATCTCTTCCCTCTGCTCAATCCTTCTCCCTCCAATCTCCTGATTCTGCCTCCTCAACCCTCCTCTCCTCCCTTTCTGCATCCTTTGACTCCCTGTGTCCCCTATCCTCCCGGCCGGCTCGGTCCTCCCCTCCAGCTCTGTGGCTTGATGACTCATTGCGAGCTCACAGAACAGAGCTCCGGGCAGCTGAGCGGAAATGGAAGAAAACTAAACTCCCTGCCGACCTGGCATCTTTTCACTCCCTCCTCTCTACATTTTCTTCATCTGTTTCTGCTGCTAAGGCCACTTTCTACCACTCTAAATTCCAAGCATCTGCCTCTAACCCTAGGAAGCTCTTTGCCACATTCTCCTCACTGCTGAATCCTCCCCCCCCCCCCCCCCCTCTCTGTGGATGACTTTGTCAACCACTTTGAAAAGAAGGTTGACGACATCCGATCCTCGTTTGTTAAGTCTAATGACACTGCTGGTCCTGCTCACACTGCCCTACCCTATGCTTTGACTTCTTTCTCCCCTCTCTCTCCAGATAAAATCTTGCGACTAGTGACTGCAGGCCGCCCAACAACCTGCCCGCTTGACCCCATCCCCTCCTCTCTTCTCCAGACCATCTCCGGTGACCTTCTCCCCTACCTCACCTCGCTGATCAACTCATCCTTGACCGCTGGCCATGTCCCTTCCGTCTTCAAGAGAGCGAGAGTTGCACCCCTTCTCAAAAAACCAACACTCGATCCCACTGATGTCAACAACTACAGACCAGTATCCCTTCTTTCTTTTCTTTCCAAAACTATTGAGCGTGCCGTCTTTAGCCAACTCTCTTGCTATCTCTCTCAGAATGACCTTCTTGATCCAAACCAGTCAGGTTTCAGGACTGGTCATTCAACTGAGACTGCTCTTCTCTGTGTCACGGAGGCTCTCCGCACTGCTAAAGCTAACTCTCTCTCCTCTGCTCTTGTCCTTCTAGACCTGTCTGCTGCCTTTGATACAGTGAACCATCAGATCCTCCTCTCCACCCTCTCCGAGCTGGGCATCTCCGGCGCGGCTCACTCCTGGATTGCGTCCTACCTGACCGGTCGCTCCTACCAAGTGGCGTGGCGAGAAGCTGTCTCCGCACCACGTGCTCTCACCACTGGTGTCCCCCAGGGCTCAGTTCTAGGCCCTCTCCTTTTCTCCCTATACACCAAGTCACTTGGCTCTGTCATATCCTCACATGGCCTCTCCTATCATTGCTACGCTGACGATACACAACTAATCTTCTCCTTTCCCCCTTCTGATAACCAGGTGGCGAATCGCATCTCTGCATGTCTGGCCGACATATCAGTATGGATGACGGATCACCACCTCAAGCTGAACCCTGGCAAGACGGAGCTGCTCTTCCTCCCGGGGAAGGACTGCCCGTTCCATGATCTCGCCATCACGGTTGACAACTCCGTTGTGTCCTCCTCCCAGAGTGCGAAGAGCCTTGGCGTGACCCTGGACAACACCCTGTCGTTCTCCGCCAACATCAAGGCGGTGACCCGATCCTGCAGGTTCATGCTCTACAACATTCGGAGAGTACGACCCTGCCTTACACAGGAAGCGGCACAGGTCCTAATCCAGGCACTTGTCATCTCCCGTCTGGATTACTGCAACTCGCTGTTGGCTGGGCTCCTTGCCTGTGCCATTAAACCCCTACAACTCATCCAGAATGCCGCAGCCCGTCTGGTGTTCAACCTTCCCAAGTTCTCTCACGTCACCCCCCTCCTCCGCACACTCCACTGGCTTCCAGTTGAAGCTCGCATCCGTTACAAGACCATGGTGCTTGCCTATGGAGCAGTGAGGGGAACGGCACCTCCGTACCTTCAGGCTCTGATCAGTCCCTACACCCAGGCGAGGGCATTGCGTTCATCCACCTCTGGCCTGCTGGCTCCCCTTCCTCTGCGGAAGCATAGTTCCCGCTCAGCCCAGTCAAAGCTGTTCGCTGCTCTGGCACCCCAATGGTGGAACAAGCTCCCTCACGACGCCAGGACAGCGGAGTCACTCACCACCTTCCGGAGACATTTGAAACCCCACCTCTTTAAGGAACACCTGGGATAGGATAAAGTAATCCTTCTACCCCCCCCCCCCCCCCCCCCCCCCAAAAAAAAAAAAAAAAGTATAATTGTAAAGTGGTTATCCCACTGGCTATAGGGTGAATGCACCAATTTGTAGTCGCTCTGGATAAGAGCGTCTGCTAAATGACGTAAATGTGCCCTTGAGCAAGGCACTTAACCCTAATTGCTCCTGTAAGTCGCTCTGGATAAGAGCGTCTGCTAAATGACTAAAATGTAAATGTAAAATGTTAGTCTTAATCAGTGCTGTTATTATCATGTCAAGTGTTAATCAGTGCTGTTATTATCATGTCAAGTCTTAGTCTTAATCAGTGATGTTATTATCACATCAAGATGTAGTCTTAATCAGTGCTGTTATTATCATGTCAAGTCTTAGTCTTAATCAGTGCTGTTATTATCATGTCAAGTCTTAGTCTTAATCAGTGCTGTTATTATCACGTCAAGTCTTAGTCTTAATCAGTGATGTTATTATCACATCAAGATGTAGTCTTAATCAGTGCTGTTATTATCACGTTAAGTCTTAGTCTTAATCAGTGCTGTTATTATCATGTCAAGTCTTAATCAGTGCTGTTATTATCATGTCAAGTCTTAGTCTTAATCAGTGCTGTTATTATCACGTCAAGTCTTAGTCTTAATCAGTGCTGTTATTATCATGTCAAGTCTTAGTCTTAATCATTGCTGTTATTATCACGTCAAGTCTTAGTCTAATCATTGCTGTTATTACCACGTCAAGTCTTAGTCTTAATCAGTGCTGTTGTTATCACGTCAAGTCTTAATCAGTGCTGTTGTTATCACGTCAAGTCTTAGTCTTAATCAGTGCTGTTATTATCACGTCAAGTCTTAGTCTAATCATTGCTGTTATTATCACGTCAAGTCTTGGTCTTAATCAGTGCTGTTATTACCACGTCAAGTCTTAGTCTTAATCAGTGCTGTTGTTATCACGTCAAGTCTTAGTCTAATCATTGCTGTTATTATCACGTCAAGTCTTAGTCTTAATCAGTGCTGTTATTACCACGTCAAGTCTTAGTCTTAATCAGTGCTGTTGTTATCACGTCAAGTCTTAGTCTTAATCAGTGCTGTTATTATCACGTCAAGTCTTAGTATTAATCAATGCTGTTATTATCATGTCAAGTCTTAATCAGTGCTGTTATTATCATGTCAAGTCTTAGTCTTAATCAGTGCTGTTATTATCACGTCAAGTCTTAGTCTTAATCAGTGCTGTTATGATCACGTCAAGTCTTAGTCTTAATCAGTGATGTTATTATCACATCAAGATGTAGTCTTAATCAATGCTGTTATTATCACGTCAAGCAGACTACTCAACACAACACTGTTTGATTCCAAACCTGCGTAAATAATTTCCACCCTCTCATGGATTTGGCACAAGAAGAGGTTTAGACATAATTGTTGCCCACTACAAGTAAAATGGTGTATCTTGTTTATGTTAAAATGGGTAGGGAATGATTGGCCTTTGACAATGCTTATACTGGGTTAGTGCTTTTTATACAATAATTCACTACTGAGTAGATGATATGATGTTGTGTGTCCAAGGGTAGAGTGGGGGTGAATTGTTTTTATGTCAAGGAGGAATCTCTTCAGAAATCGTACTGTCATTTCATTTCAAAATCAACTTTGAGCAGTATTCTTACCTGCAAACAGTATGAGAAAAATATTTATTGGGAAACTCAGCTCCTGTTACTTCATAGATGCATGCAGGCATAGACTAATTTTCTCTCTGCTTATTTTGGAGTTTCCTATGCTAATAGCCGCTACGTAGCATGTTTAGTTGCAACTATTTACCGTAAAGACGTTTACCAATCAACATCACCCATAGAGTTGTGCTGCAGATCTGGGAACAATTATGTCCACAGCACACGCATTAACAGCAAGCAGGGCTTTTTCTTAGGAACACATCAATTACGGGCCAGCACTTTACATTTAGTCTTCTTATTGGACCCTTGTTAATGTTAACCACTTCCTTCCTGTTGAGTTTATTTCTCTTTGGTGCATGTGGCCTTTGCACATTGACCATTCACTGGTCAGACCATCCGTAACCGCCCTACAACAGGTTTGTGTTGCCAGACTTGACTGTAGTTTTGGTTGTGTTTGATCCGATCTCAGGCCAAAATAAGTGTTACAATGATAATCTGTTGTTAGCTCAGCCACTACAAATGTTACAATGATAATCTGTTGTTAGCTCATCCACTACAAATGTTACAATGATAATCTGTTGTTAGCTCAGCCACTACAAATGTTACAATGATCATCTGCTGTTAGCTCAGCCACTACAAATGTTACAATGATCATCTGCTGTTAGGTCAGCCACTATAAATGTTACAATGATCATCTGCTGTTAGGTCAGCCACTATAAATGTTACAATGATCATCTGCTGTTAGGTCAGCCACTATAAATGTTACAATGATCATCTGCTGTTAGGTCAGCCACTATAAATGTTACAATGATCATCTGCTGTTAGGTCAGCCACTATAAGTGTTAAAATGATTCTCTGTTGTTAGCTCAGCCACTGACCGTAGAACAAAACATGCCTGGTCCATGCTGACAATTAGGAGTTATGGTCACTACTGTAGATATACTCTGAGGTTGTATCAGGAAAATGAACGGTCGGTCCCGTCGCAGATATCATGTGCTGTGGGTGAAATATGCCCCTGTCTCATGACTGTGTCCTTAAAACTCCAGTTCCCACCAGTCTTCAGAGAATACAGCCGCTCAAACCCTACGCCCCACATTTTCCCCTCCTAATTACGTAATCAATGGTCTTTTAAATGTAGATGCAAATCACCACAGAGGTGAACTTGTGACCCATTCTTGTAACATTTTTGGCAAAAAAAGATTTGTACCAATCAGGGGAACCTGACGGTTGACTTGGAATTATAGACACAGATTAAGGACCCTAATTAGAGGTGTAACCTTTTTCTGACAGACAGATTTGTTTTGCGTTGCCAGTGTTTGGATAAGATCTACGGGGACTAACAGATCGGCAGATATGCATTAAGTGCTATCCGGGCTTGATTAGCATTCATTAGAAAACTTGTAAAAGAAAAACACAATCAAACCCGAAGCCGCCATGGTCACAATCAAAACACTCAAAATAATAGGCCTTTTCCCCTTATACAGTGCCATCAGAAAGTATTCACACCCTTTGACTTTTTCCACATTTTGTTGTGTTATAGCATTAATTTAAAATAGATTAAATTGAGATTTATTTGTCACTGGCCTACACACAACATCCCATAATCCCGATCAATTTCTTAACAGGAATTTCTGCTATTTTCCAAATAGCTGCATTTGATTTGTCGCGGCAGAGGTTTGCCACAATGGCTGCTGTGAGATTGGAGCAGGGGACGGCCAGGGACAGGAAGGGAAGCAGCCCTGCCCCAATCCCCCCCCTGCATCAAGGTAGAAGACAAAGACCAAGTGGCGTGGCAAGTGGAGGAGAAGGGAGGAGGAGGCTGGAGGAGGAGAGTGGAGGAGGAGGAGTGTGGAGGAGAGTGGAGGAGAGTGGAGGATGAGGATGGAGGAGGAGGGAGGAGGAGGGAGGAGGAGAGTGGAGGAGAAGGGAGGAGGAGAGTGGAGGAAGCAGGAGGGTGGAGGAGAGTGGAGGAGAGTGGAGGACGAGGGTGGAGGAGAGTGGAGGAAGAGGGTGAAGGAGAGTGGAGGAGAGTGGAGGAGGAGGGTAGAGGAGAGTGGAGGAAGAGGGTGAAGGAGAGTGGAGGAGAGTGGAGGAGGTCTGCAGTGGCTCTCAGAGGCATCCCAGCCTGCCCAACCCTGCAGAGGGCAAGGAGGCTTCCAATGAGGGGCCAGGCTCATCCAGATCACTTCACCCAGGTGGAATTAAAACCATACTGGATGGAGGGAAGAAAGAGGTAGAATCCGTATCAACAGAGGAAACGAAGGCACCACGCCCTCTGGTGCTTTTGACATATGTTCAAAGTATGTTTTGAACATTTAAAAGATAAGCAATGTATTTATTGTCCCTCTCCCTGAATTATATAGATATGATCAGTGTTGTGTCAATATCCAGCTATAATGCAAATGATCACGATCTTTCTGTAGGAAGCAAGTGCCTCATGGTGTAATGCGCTATGCATTTCCTACGTTTGTATGTTGTGTCCCTCAGAAGACTGAAATAAAGTATAATACTGTTTTCCATGTGTTAACTTGTTTAAAAATGTGAAAATTGTATTTAGTTAAGGGAATAATGTTAATGTGTAAACATCGTTTGCATAGTGTTTTCCGTGTTGGATCAAACCAACATGCAAATTCTCCTGCTGCTCCCTCTCCAGCAGGTGTTCTTGGGTGCGCTGCTACACTACTCTAAACCACCATCATTTGATTCCTAACAGACACGCACACATTTTGATCTCCCGTGGAATGCTCTGCCAAATATTGAAAGGTGGAATATGATAAAGAAACGGAATTCAGTGGTACTGTATGCTTTGACACAGAGTGAAGGAAAAAAACACTCTGCCAAGTCAGTGGGGACATATTTGGTATCCATAGTAACCTTAATCAAATCAGAATTTTGCAAATCTATGTCATACTGGCAGCACACTTTAGGCACAGTTTTAATGGCGCAGTGAGGCTTAATATGTATGAGTAGCTTCAAACCTCTCGGTTTGGCAAATAATCAGTTTGTTATTGGTCTTAAATAGTGTGTAATTAAAACTCTGACCCCCACGAGGAACCCTCTTCCTAAGGACACCAAACGTAAACAGGAATACATCTGTTTAATTGCAACAGAAAAAAAAGTTTTGTATGGAGGGTGATGGAGGGGGAGTGGGGGTAGTGACTCTGAGTCGTAATTGGACCTCTTTGAAATAAATTAATCCACAGGGGAAATCCCCAAATGGATGTTTAAATGCAAACAGTAGTCCAGCACTTACACCTAGTCCAGCACGGATATCAAATCTTATCAAATAATTATTTTCACTAACCAGCGCTCCTTTGCACGGGTTCCGCAACAATAACAAATGGACGGACAAATAAATTGAAATGAAAGTTACAAATGAAACGCGGTATCGAATAGCAAGATCAGGTTCTAGGATTTTGAGAGACCCGGGGAGAAAAAATACATATTAGTGGTGGGAGATGTTTATTTTTACACTTAAGTTTCCCAGTGAGCGTCTATGTGTTTAAACTCAACAAAGCCTGCAACGAACAACCTGCTCGATGCTGGGGAATACACTTGCTGAAACACAACAGTGTTCTGTAGAGCCTCTCCTGGTGAGGAAGTATAGTGTTATAGTTACATAGCCTTAGATGTGGCGCTAGTGAAATCTCTCACTCCTATCTCCTATTTACCAACCGTGTCATTGCTCTCTGCACTTTTCGACCTTGATATTTCTTAATAACTGGGACAGCCAGGTAAAAAAAAAAAAAAGTAAATTGGGAAAACATTTATATTAGCTTTTTGTCTAATTTCCATTTGTGTTGTCCTTCTATCCAGGATGATTTGACATGCTGATATGCACCTTCCTATATGTTGACATTCCAGACCATGTATTCCAGAGGGAAAATCCACATCTATAGTAATTCACTAGATTAAAAATCCAGTGTGAAGTCATAGATTAGATTATAATATACACTGAGTGCACAAAACATTAAGAACACCTGCTCCTTCCATGACATAGACTGACCAGGTGAATCCAGGTGAAAGCTATGATCCCTTATTGATGTTACTTGTTAAATCCACTTTAATCACTGTAGATGAAGGGGAGGAGACAGGTTAAAGAAGGATTTTTAAACCTCGAAACAATTGATACATTGATTGTGTATGTGTGCCATTCAGAGGGTGAACGGGCAAGACAAAATATTTAAGTGCCTTTGAACGGGGTATGGTAGTAGGTGCCAGGCGCACCGGTTTGAGTGTGTGATGAACTGCAACGCTGCTGGATTTTACATGCTCAACAGTTTCCTGTGTGTATCAAGAATGGTCCAACACCCAAAGGACATCCAGCCAACTTGACACAACTGTGGGAAGCATTGGAGTCAACATGGGCCAGCATCCCTGTGGAACGCTTTCGACACTGTGTGTAGTCCATTCCCCGTCAGGATGCAACTCAATGTTAGGAAGGTGTTCTTGATGTTTTGTACATGTCACTACTAAGTTTCAGAAGAGCACCATTCACTTTAGTTGGACTATCTTCTAGAAAACATGCTCATGGTAAAAGAGACAAGGTTGGTGGAATCCTGCACTCTCTACCTCCTCAGTCAGATTAGGGCAGGGTTCCCCAACTGGTGGCCCGCGGCCCGAATTTGACCAGCAGGTGGTTTTATTTGCCCCCCCCAAAAACAGTTTTCTGAGCATATTTTTTTGTACATATACAGTATACAGTGGGGAGAACAAGTATTTGATACACTGCCGATTTTGCAGGTTTTCCTACTTACAAAGCATGTAGAGGTCTGTAATTTTTATCATAGGTACACTTCAACTGTGAGAGACAGAATCTAAAACAAAAATCCAGAAAATCACATTGTATGATTTTTAAGTAATTAATTTGCTTTTTATTGCATGACATAAGTATTTGATACATCAGAAAAGCAGAACTTAATATTTGGTACAGAAACCTTTGTTTGAAATTACAGAGATCATACGTTTCCTGTAGGTCTTGACCAGGTTTGCACACACTGCAGCAGGGATTTTGGCCCACTCCTCCATACAGACCTTCTCCAGATCCTTCAGATTTCGGGGCTGTCGCTGGGCAATACGGACTTTCAGCTCCCTCCAAAGATTTTCTATTGGGTTCAGGTCTGGAGACTGGCTAGGCCACTCCAGGACCCTGAGATGCTTCTTACGGAGCCACTCCTTAGTTGCCCTGGCTGTGTGTTTCGGGTCGTTGTCATGCTGGAAGACCCAGCCACGACCCATCTTCAATGCTCTTACTGAGGGAAGGAGGTTGTTGGCCAAGATCTCGCGATACATGGCCCCATCCATCCTCCCCTCAATACGGTGCAGTCGTCCTGTCCCCTTTGCAGAAAAGCATCCCCAAAGAATGATGTTTCCACCTCCATGCTTCAAGGTTGAGATGGTGTTCTTGGGGTTGTACTCATCCTTCTTCTTCCTCCAAACACGGCGAGTGGAGTTTAGACCAAAAAGCTCTATTTTTGTCTCATCAGACCACATGACCTTCTCCCATTCCTCCTCTGGATCATCCAGATGGTCATTGGCAAACTTCAGACGGGCCTGGACATGCGCTGGCTTGAGCATTGATGCCCCACGAGGTGAGATCTTGCATGGAGCCCCAGACCGAGGGTGATTGACCGTCATCTTGAACTTCTTCCATTTTCTAATAATTGCGCCAACAGTTGTTGCCTTCTCACCAAGATGCTTGCCTATTGTCCTGTAGCTCAACCCAGCCTTGTGCAGGTCTACAATTTTATCCCTGATGTCCTTACACAGCTCTCTGGTCTTGGCCATTGTGGAGAGGTTGGAGTCTGTTTGATTGAGTGTGTGGACAGGTGTCTTTTATACAGGTAACGAGTTCAAACAGGTGCAGTTAATACAGGTAATGAGTGGAGAACAGGAGGGCTTCTTAAAGAAAAACTAACAGGTCTGAGAGAGACGGAATTCTTACTGGTTGGTAGATGATCAAATACTTATGTCATGCAATAAAAAGCAAATTAATTACTTAAAAATCATACAATGTGATTTTCTGGATTTTTGTTTTAGATTCCGTCTCTCACAGTTGAAGTGTACCTATGATAAAAATTACAGACCTCTACATGCTTTGTAAGTAGGAAAACCTGCAAAATCGGCAGTGTATCAAATACTTGTTTTTATAACGATTTTTCTTTATTTTTACTATTTTCTACATTGTAGAATAATAGTGAAGACATCGAAACTATGAAATAACACATATGGAATCATGTAGTAACCAAAAAAGTGTTAAACAAATCAAAATATATTTGAGATTTGAGATTTTAAATAGCCAAAAAAGTTGATGACAGCTTTGCACACTATTGGCATTCTCTCAACCAGCTTCATGAGGTAGTCACCTGGAATGCATTTCAATTAACAGGTGTGCCTTGTTAAAAGTTAAATTGTGGAATTTCTTTCCTTCTTAATGCGTTTAAGCCAATCAGTTGTATTGTGACAAGGTAAGGAGGGTATACAGAAGATAGCCCTATTTGGTAAAAGACCAAGTCCATATTATGGCAAGAACAGCTCAAATAAGCAAAGAGAAATGACAGTCCATCATTACTTTAAGACATGAAGGTCAGTCAATCCGGAAAATTTCAAGAACTTTGAAAGTTTCCTCAAGTGCAGTCGCAAAAACCATCAAGCGCTATGATGAAACTGGCTCTCATGACCGCCACAGGAAAGGAAGACCCAGAGTTACCTCTGCTGCAGAGGATAAGTTCATTAGAGTTAACTGCACCTCAGATTGCAGCCCAAATAAATGCTTCACAGAGTTCATGTAACAGACACATCTAAACATCAACTGTTCAGAGGAGACTGCGTGAATCAGGCCTTCATGGTCGAATTACTGCAAAGAAACCACTACTAAAGGACACCAATAGGAAGAAGAGACTTGCTTGGGCCAAGAAACACGAGCAATTGACATTAGACCGGTGGAAATCTGTCCTTTGGTCTGATGAGTCCAAATTGGAGATTTTTGGTTCCAACCGCCGTGTCTTTGTGAGATGCAGAGTAGGTGAACGGATGATCTCCACATGTGTAGTTCCCACCGTGAAGCATGGAGGAGGACGTGTTATGGTGTGGGTGTGCTTTGCTGGTGACACTGTCTGTGATTTATTTAGAATTCAAGGTACACTTAACCAGCATGGCTACCACAGCATTCTGCAGCAATACGCCATCCCATCTGGTTTGCGCTTAGTGGCACTATCATTTGTTTTTCAACAGGACAATGACCCAACACATCTCCAGGCTGTGTAAGGGCTATTTGACCAAGGAGAGTGATGGAGTGCTGCATCTAATGACCTGGCCTCCACAATCTCCCGACCACAACCCAATTGAGATGGATTGGGATGAGTTGGACCGCAGAGTGAAGGAAAAGCTGCCAACAAGTGCTCAGCATATGTGGGAACTCCTTCAAGACTGTTGTAAAAGCATTCCTCATGAAGCTGGTTGAGAGAATGCCAAGAATGTGCAAAGCTGTCATCAAGGCAAAGGGTGGCTACTTTGAAGAATCTAAAATCTAAAATATATTTTGATTTGTTTAACACTTTTTTGGTTACTTCATGATTCCATATGTGTTATTTCATAGTTTTGATGTCTTCACTATTATTCTGCAATGTAGAAAATTGTGTCCAAACTTTTGACTGGTTCAGTATATATATATATCATATATAATATATATATTTTCATTGTAAAAGTAAAAATCGCCCCCCTGCTGAATCTAGGAGTCTGTGGTCCTCTGTAGCTCAATTGGTAGAACATGGCGCTTGTAACGCCAGGGTAGTGGGTTCGATCCCCGGGACCACCCATACGTAAAAATGTATGCACACATGACTGTAATTCGCTTTGGATAAAAGCGTCTGCTAAATGGCATATTATTATTATCGCTGGTTTAGGGCCACTGTCTGTGAAATCACAGCTCTCAGTTTGGATTCTCACGGACCAATAGATGGCAGTATTTCACAAAACGTGACAGAAACAGGAACTAGAGGGGGTTGTAAAGAGCCCATACACAACTGAAGCGGATTTAGAGCTCTTTGTGTATAAGTCAAAAGATGGTAACTTGTAAAGGAGCATTATGAAAGACTATTTCAAAATATTACATGTCATTATATCAATATAAATATATGGTAACGATTTACTTTGATTACATATTCCGTAACGCATTTATTACACATCTATAAGCATTTCATGAACGTGTTATAACAGGTCCCAACCGTTAATGAAATATATCCATAGCATATCTATAGCGCATTCATGTCATGCTATGCTAGAGCTCATACATAGCTATCTTATTACAGTTTTTTACGATTGCTTACACACTTTTCCCACAATTAGCAAAACCTTAGACTCAAGGAGCAAAACACGAGGCTATATTTGCACAACTGTAAGGACATTGTCAGCTTCACACTATTTACAAAACATTACACACAGTGATTTGCAAAACACTAAACACACTTGTATACATCAGACACAGAAGTATATAATGATGTCACTTCCTTGCAATTCCAAAGCACTGACCGTCAAATTACCACACCTATGAGCCAATCTGTTAAACACAGCCATCAGGTGCACAAACACATGATTGCTAAATTGTAGACACACCAATCAGGTTTAAGCACTATAAAAATGCAGCAGGTAGGTTCACCTGCCTTCAACCAAAATGGAAGGAGTCAGAAGAAGAGTGAGGGTGAGAGGAGGAGTACACAGAGGAGGAGAAGGAGGTAGAGGAAGAGGCAGAGGCCGAGCCAGAGGTCGAGGAAGACCTGAAGCAGGAGGAGAACGTGCACAAAGAAGAAGAGGACCAAACTTATCAAATGACATTCGTGCAAGTGTGTGAATTCTATGCAGTCAAAGTAAAGTCAAATCTATTTTCCCATTCATAAAGCATTTGTAGCTAAGCACTTGATGGTAATTTACTGTGCAGTTTGCCACTCTGACCTTTATAAATGCATAGAATTCACACATAGACCTTTCATGTGTGCGTTATAGACCACCATTGTCATACGACCAACTTAATTGTGATGTGGAGGGCTGTTAATGAGTTACAAAAGAGTTATGACCCTCAACTACACAATTTGATCCGTAAAATTTACCCTGAGGGTTCAACCCTGTGGGGATCTTCATGCACCGTTGACCTCAGTGAGAAGCAGCAGAAGGTAAGTGACAGCAGCATGACAGGCCTCTACCGGCCGGTGAGGGAAATGGGGCTGCTACAGGTTGTATATCAGCATAATATTCCAAACGTGGTTTGGCCTTTTGGCATATTCACTAACACTGGTACGGCAGAAGCACACTTTTGACAACAGCCATAATGGCGACACTGCGCTGTCATTGTAATGATGCATCTATTAATAAGATAGCTATGTATGAGCTCTAGCATAGCATGACATGAATGCGCTATAGATATGCTATGGATATATTTCATTAACATTTAATAATGCGGTTGGGACCTGTTATAACACGTTCATGAAGTGCTTATAGATGTGTAATACATGCAGTATGGATATGTATGAACTATGAATGCCAGCGCCCTTTTTACGGTGTATGGTTACTTGCTCAAATGGATTATAAATGTAGCAAACACAACATACTGTATGTATTTGTTGTAACAGAGGGACAATTGTTAGTGAATTTGGTTTAACGTGTCATCCATGCATCAGAGATGAATAAAAGACATGGGTTCATTGCTCTGGCCATACGAGACATGTGATCCTCCATGAATAGCAGACGACTGCAGATGGTTTATTTACAAACGATGAATGAACGTATTCACAGAATGGGTTAGACTTCCAAGAACAATATCACAAGACATGATATACCATAATATACTTTATATGCAATATATCATATCTGTCAAATTCGGATCACGTTTTGCAGTCAGTGTTAATTAGAATGTGGTAAATTTGGATTTTCAGTTCAACTGTAATGGCCTGTAGACAGCAAAATCTTATAGTTTTTTCCAACTGCTTACACACGTTTTCAAAACGATGTCTCCTTTTTTCAAAACTCTACACACAATTCCCAAAACTGCACACTGCATTCAAAAAATGTAACACTGCATTCAAAATGCCATAAACACATGTCAGAATGAAGCATTTGCTTGAAATGGCAAACACTTCTTTCATAACAGTACATTTTTGGATATACCATGTAAACACTGTTGTTCTAAATCTAAAGCTCTTTGGTCTTTCATAGGCTTATATCTACATTTCAATACAATGTTCTACAGTGAAAGTAATCTGCTGAGAGGGGTAACAAGTACACTGTAAACACCAATGCAATGTAGAAACAGAAAATATTTATTAGGCCAAACATTACTGTTGTATACAGTAGCATACAACAAAACCATAAACATATGTAAACCAAAAGTATATTCTTTAGAATACAGTAAAGAACACAATTGTGTGTGGGGGGTCCCGGGGGTGCAGTCCAGGAAATGGTAGAGGGGGGGGGCAGTCACCAGTGCTAAGCTACGCTTCATCTCTTCTCCGGGCTGGGTCTGGCCACAATACTTCGTCCACATCACAAGATACGTTTTCTCTTGCCAAACATCGAGGGAAGTATCTCCTAGCATGGCGTATCCAACCTTGGACAGAGGCAACCTCTATGTCCCCACATGCGTCCTCCATTGCCTGGAGAAGCGGCACGCGGGCATAGGGTTGGCAATCATACACTTTCCAGCGCCAGGCTGAGAAGAATTCCTCTATGGGATTTAGAAAAGGTGAATATGGGGGTAGGTACAAAACTACAAATTGTGGATGGTGGCAAACCAGTTTTGGACCAGAACAGCCCGGTGAAATTCTAACATTGTCCCACATAACCACAAATCTAGCAGGCTCCTGATATGGATCAGGGACAAGCATTGTGTAAATTGCATCCAGAAAAGTGAGGATATGGCCGGTGTTGTACGGACCCAGTGTGGCATTGTGATGGAGGACCCCGTTTTGAGTGATGGCAGCACACATAGTTATATTACCCCCACGCTGTCCAGGGACATTGGTAATTGCCCTCTGTCCTATTACATTTATTCCGCGGCGCCTGGTTTTGGTGAGGTTGAAGCCAACCTCATCCACATAAATAAATGTACATGGGCATCCATCTCCAATACTCTCTGTAACAGACAAAAGGATATACAGATGAGTAAATATGGTATGTCTGAAGTACTGGAAGTAGTGTTGCATACATAGCTCTACAAAGTCATGTCGCAGATTCTTGACTCTGCCAGAGTTTCTCTCAAATGGCACCTTGTAAAGTTGTTTCATCGTCACTTGGTGCCATTGGAGGATGCGTTGTATGGTCGACAGGCTTACAGCATTGATGTTGTTAAATATGGTGTCATTATTCAAAATATGTTCTCTTATCTCTCAAATCCTAATTGCATTGTTGGCCAAAACCATATTTATAATTGCAGTCTCTTGTACATCTGTAAACAAGCGTCCTCGTCCTCCATGATGTCTTTGCCTTTCCACTCTGTACAAAATTCAAACACAGTATGTGTTCAGCATAGGAACTGTAAACAATGTACACAAAAATGTAGTACAGCATGATAACCAACCTCATTCATTCAATGCAGTGCAGTAAATGGATGGCTTAGAGTTACAAATGTTTATGCAATACTATGCAGTCATACGTATTTTACAGTACATTACTGTAATGGTAAAATAGTCATTAGATAGTTGCATACCTGTTCTCATTTCTGAAGGTTCGAATTATGGACGCCACTGTAAATCGACTCAAGTTGGGCTGGACTCTCAGTCCAGCCTCTCTCATGGTCAAACCGTGGTTGACCACATGATCAACAAGTGTTGCCCTAATCTCATCAGAGATGGCTCTCCTTCCTTCTCTTCTTTGCCCTCGTCCTCTTCTTCCTCTTCCTCTTCCTCTTCCTCTTCCTCTACCTCCTACTCCTCCTCTTCCAACTATTCGTCTTTGAATTTGTCCTCGTTGTTGTCCCCTGCCTCTCCCTCCTACTC
>NW_028158565.1:5000-13309 GCF_964263955.1 Coregonus lavaretus | reverse complement strand
TGTCTGTCTGTCTGTCTGGTGTTATCTGTCTGAGGCTCTGTACCAGGTTGTGTGTCAGCCTATTAATTATGAAAATATAACAAATGCCCTGTTACTATGTTATTCAAAATCAAATACAGATTCACTATAATTGTAGGCCAACTCTCAATTTGTTTGATTAGGTTAGACCAATTATGTATCAAAGACATCTTACATCTGTGTTTCTGCCGTGTGTAATATGCAGCATGCTATGTATTGTATAACGGCACAATCATTATTTTAATTCAGGTTTTTTTCTAATATTCATATGGGTGTTTTGAATGAATCATCCCCTTAGAAAGCGCTGCCCCATTTTATTGTGTTAGGCTTTGAAACAACAACCACAATGACCATGTTTCCCACTCAGTTTCAACCTGCTGTTGAACTTCTTTCTCGATTAATCACAGTGAGGTGAGTTTTAAAAGCACATACTGTTTGATGTGATTTTCTCCAATTGCATTTGCATTGATGTCAGAGTGGTTAGAGGGACAATAGAGCCCCGAGTACCAGGCCATTAGCGACCTGACGATTGTTAGAGAGTTGTCCAGAGTGCAAAAATTGAGATGACCATGACTCAACGGTCAAAGTAGAATTTTTACTGCGGTCATGACTCATGACTTCCCGGTGTGGAGGTAATACGGTCACTGCAACAACCCTATGCGAGACCTACCTTTCCATGCATGAGGAGTCGTAGTGTGAGGGTGACATTCATGCCCCCTTCTTCAAAGTCCTGCTCACAGTTCATGTTGATGTGGGAATGAGACACAGGAAGACGCATGAAAGATGCTCTGCAGACAGACAGACTCTCAGGGTGAAGGGGGGGAGGGGTTCTCTCTTTCCTCACAGCTCTCTGTAGGGTCACACAGAGAAGACACAATATTGATATTATTGATTGTATTCATTATTGATTATTAAAAGGAATGAAAGAGGGGTCTCTCCTCACAGCTCTCTGTAGCGAACACACATGAAGGACAAAACGTTGTTATTATTGATGAACGGTTATCGATCGGTATTACAAGGCATCGCAGCAAACTGAACAATTATATTATTTTCCAAAAAGGAAACGACGCATAACGACGGGGACGACAAACACAACGGTAGAAGTGCCTTATGCCTTTCCAACATCAAGGTAATTGTAGGTTTCTTGAACAAGCTCCTTTTTTGTTTGTTTCAGAGACAGCCCCGGCAGCTAGGTAGTCAGACTGACAGACAGTGCAGGGTTGTAAACAGCTCTGATGCCCTGACCCCACGATGCAATATACCCTGACACCATGATAAACAGAGATACATAGGGAGGGGTCTGAATACTTTCCGAATGCACTGTATCTGCTTAGGGCCCGGGAGTTTCCATGATAATGTGACCTTTACTCAGCATTCCATTTAACCATCTACATACAGTACCGGTCAAAAGTTTGGACACACCTCAAGGGTTTTTCATTATCTTTAGTGTTTTTCGACTATTTTCTGAAATAACACATACTACCTCATGAAACTGGTTGAGAGAATGCCAAGAGTGTGCAAAGCTGTCATCAAGGCAAAGGGGGTGGCTACTTTGAAGAATCTCAAATATAAAATATATTTTGATTTGTTTAACACTTTTTTTTGGTTACTACATGATTCCATATGTGTTATTTCATAGTTTTGATGTCTTCACTATTATTCTACAATGTAGAAAATAGTAAAAATAAAGAAAAACCCTCAAAGGTGTGTCCAAACTTTTGACTGGTAGTGTACATGTATATATTTTAAAGATGTGCAGCATGAATAAGTCAAATCAAGCTTGTGAACATTAATATAATTTCCAAGAGTCAGGAGCACAACAAATCAGCGCAGTAATTAAAACATGAATTGGGAAAAAGCTGTCAAAAGCTTAAGTGGGAATTAAGTCAGCTTCTGGCTGGAACATGCCGCTCACGCCTGATAGATACTTCCTGCAGACATCACACAGATACCATCCTGCAGACAGACATCACACAGTTACTTAAATCATCCTGCAGAGTGTGTGTGTGTGTGTGTGTGTGTGTGTGTGTGTGTGTGTGCATGTGTGTGTGTGTGTGTGGGGCTGTCTAAGACACTGTCTACCAGCAGCTTGGTTACAGTAATTAACGCGTCAATTGTCACGCCTGAGGAACTGCAGGTGTGGGAGAAGGGAGAGAGATTGTGTGTGTGTGTGTGTGTGTGTGTGTGTGTGTGTGCGCAGGTTAACATAGACATGATGCTGCTTTGACACACACACACACACACATACACACACACACTTCCAAAAAACAGTTCTGCTTGAAAGTAGGTCACCGATGCAATGCTAGCTGGCACAAAGTCCTGGTCACATGGTGTGAATCTGTAAAAGATCCTGTTTGGGATGTTGTTTCTGGGGGGTTCATCAGAAAGACATGCAGCATGTTAGGAGCATGTTAGGAGCATGTTAGGAGCATGTTAAGAGCATCTCTAATTTTACAGCAAGAGTACAGTAAGAGTCTGATTAGATTACAAGCCATCTCAGTCCATCTCAGTCCATCTCAGTCCATCACAGTCCATTCTAAGTCCATCTCAGTCCATCTTTAATTGATGAGAATGCGTCTATGCTCGTCGCCTGCCCCCCGGTTCTCCCCCCTCCAACCTTCTCCTAGTCCTCTCCCCTCCAACCTTCTCCTAGTCTTCTCCCCCCTCCAACCTTCTCCTAGTCCTCTCCCCTCCAACCTTCTCCTAGTCTTCTCCCCCCTCCCAACCTTCTCCTAGTCTTCTCCCCCCTACCAACCTTCTCCTAGTCTTCTCCCCCCTAGCAACCTTCTCCTAGTCTTCTCCCCCCTCCCAACCTTCTCCTAGTCTTCTCCCCCCTCCCAACCTTCTCCTAGCCTTCTCCCCCCTCCCAACCTTCTCCTAGTCTTCTCCCCCCTCCCAACCTTCTCCTAGTCTTCTCCCCCCTCCCAACCTTCTCCTAGTCTTCTCCCCCCTCCCAACCTTCTCCTAGTCTTCTCCCCCTCCCAAACTTCTCCTAGTCTGCTCCCCTCCCAACCTTCTCCTAGTTTTCTCCCCCCTCCCAACCTTCTCCTAGTCCTCTCCCTCCAACCTTCTCCTAGCCTTCTCCCCCCTCCCAACCTTCTCCTAGTCTTCTCCCCTCCAACCTTCTCCTAGTCCTCTCCCCTCCAACCTTCTCCTAGTCTTCTCCCCTCCAACCTTCTCCTAGCCTTCTTCCCCCTCCCAACCTTCTCATAGTCTTCTCCCACCTCCCAATCTTCTTCCAGTCCTCTCACCTCCAACTTTCTCCTAGCCTTCTCCCCCCTCCCAACCTTCTCCTAGTCTTCTCCCACCTCCCAACCTTCTCCTAGTCCTCTCCCCTCCAACCTTCTCCTAGCCTTCTCCCCCTCCCAACCTTCTCCTAGTCTTCTCCCACCTCCCAACCTTCTCCTAGTCCTCTCCCCTCCAACCTTCTCCTAGCCTTCTCCCCCTCCCAACCTTCTCCTAATCTTCTCCCACCTCCCAACCTTTTCCTAGTCCTCTCCCCTCCAACCTTCTCCTAGCCTTCTCCCTCCTCCCAACCTTCTCCTAGTCTTCTCCCCCCTCCCAACCTTCTCCTAGTCCTCTCCCCTCCAACCTTCTCCCAGTCTTCTCCCCCCCAACCTTCTCCTAGTCTTCTCCCCTCCAACCTTCTCCTAGCCTTCTCCCCCCTCCCAACATTTTCCTAGTCTTCTCCCCTCCAACCTTCTCCTAGTCCTCTCCCCTCCAACCTTCTCCTAGTCCTCTCCCCTCCAACCTTCTCCTAGTCCTCTCCCAACCTTCTCCTAGTCTTCTCCCCCCTCCCAACCTTCTCCTAGTCTTCTCCCACCTCCCAACCTTCTCCTAGACTTCTCCCCCCTCCCAACCTTCTCCTAGTCTGCTCCCCTCCCAACCTTCTCCTAGTCTTCTCCCACCTCCCAACCTTCTCCTAGTCTTCTCCCCCCCCAACCTTCTCCTAGTCTGCTCCCCTCCCAACCTTCTCCCAGTTTTCTCCCTCCTCCCAACCTTCTCCTAGTCTTCTCCCCTCCAACCTTCTCCTAGCCTTCTCCCCCCTCCCAACCTTCTCCTAGTCTTCTCCCCTCCAACCTTCTCCTAGTCCTCTCCCCTCCAACCTTCTCCTAGTCTTCTCCCCTCCAACCTTCTCCTAGCCTTCTCCCCCCTCCCAACCTTCTCCCACCTCCCAACCTTCTCCTAGTCCTCTCCCCTCCAAACTTCTCCTAGCCTTCTCCCCCCTCCCAACCTTCTCCTAGTCTTCTCCCCCCTCCCAACCTTCTCCTAGTCCTCTCCCCTCCAACCTTCTCCTAGCCTTCTCCCCCCTCCCAACCTTCTCCTAGTCTTCTCCCACCTCCCTACCTTCTCCTAGCCTTCTCCCCCCTCCCATCCTTCTCCTAGTCTTCTCCCCCCTACCAACCTTCTCCTAGTCCTCTCCCCTCCAAACTTCTCCTAGCCTACTCCCCCTCCCAACCTTCTCCTAGTCTTCTCCCCCCTCCCAACCTTCTCCTAGTCTTCTCCCCCCTCCCAACCTTCTCCTATTCTTCTCCCCCTCCCAACCTTCTCCTAGTCTTCTCTCCCCTACCAACCTTCTCCTATTCTTCTCCCCCTCCCAACCTTCTCCTAGTCTTCTCCCCCCTACCAACCTTCTCCTAGTCTTCTCCCACCTCCCAACCTTCTCCTAGTTCCCCCCCCCCTACCAACCATCTCCTTGTCTCAGTTGGTGGAGCATGGCGTTTGCAGTGCCAGGGTTGTGGGTTTGATTCCCACCCGGGACCAGTATGAGAATGTATGCACTCACTACTGTAAGTCGCTCTGGATAAGAGTGTCTGCTAAATGACTAAAATGTCAACCTGTCTGTCAGCACAGAATCTATATATTGTAGTGGGGGATTTCCCTTCACATGTTGAATTTTTTTTTTTTTTTTTCATTAGACAAAAAATGACAACATTTGAAAGGCTTTTGGCTGTGAAACAGTAGTTGTTCTGGGTAACAGAGAGAGGAGGGGATGGGGTTGACATTTCCCTAATCAACACTAGCACGTACACTACCATTCAAAAGTTTGGGGTCACTTAGAAATGTCCTTGTTTTCTAAAGAAAATCAAATTTTTTGTCCATTAAAATAACATCAAATTGATCAGAAATACAGTGTAGACATTGTTCATGTTGTAAATGGCTATTGTAGCTGGAAACGGCTGATTTTTTATGGAATATCTACATAGGCGTACAGAGTCCCATTATCAGCAACCAGCAGTGTTCCAATGGCACGTTGTGTTTGCTAATCCAAGTTCATCATTTTAAAAGGCTAACTGATCATTAGAAAACCCTCTTGCAATTATGTTAGCACAGCTGAAAACTGTTGTGCTGATTAAAGAAGCAATAAAACTGGCCTTCTTGAGACTAATTGAGTATCTGGAGCTTCAGCAATTGTGGGTTCGATTACAGGCTCAAAATGGCCAGAAACAAATAACTTTCTTCTGAAACTCGTCAGTCTATTCTTGTTCTGAGAAATGAAGGCTATTCCATGCGAGAAATTGCCAAGAAACTGAAGATCTTGTACAACGCTGTGTACTACTCAGCGAAAAACTGGCTCTAACCAAAATAGAAAGAGGAGTGGGAGGCCCCGGTGCACAACTGAGCAAGAGGACAAATACATTAGAGGGTGTAGTTTGAGAAACAGACGCCTCACAGGTCCTGAACTGGCAGCTTCATTAAATAGTACCCGCAAAACACCAGTCTCAACGTCAACAGTGAAAAGGCGACTCTGGGATGCTGACCTTCTAGGCAGAGTTGCAAAGAAAAAGCCATATCTCAGACTGGCCAATAAAAATAAAATATTAAGATGGGCAAAAGAACACAGACACTGGACAGAGGAAGATTGAAAAAAAGTGTTATAGACAGACAAATCGAAGTTTGAGGTGTTCGGATCACAAAGAAGAACATTTGTGAGACGCAGACCAAATTAAAAGATGCTGGAGGAGTGCTTGATGCCATCTGTCAAGCATGGTGGAGGCAATGTGAAAGTCTGGGGATGCTTTGGTGGTGGTAAAGTGGGAGATTTGTACAGGGTAAAAGGGATCTTGAAGAAGGAAGGCTATCGCTCCATTTTGCAACGCCATTCCATACCCTGTGGACGGCGCTTGATTGGAGCCAATTTCCTCCTACAACAGGACAATGATCCAAAGCACAGCTCCAAACTATGCAATAACTATTTAGGGAAGAAGCAGTCAGCTGGTATTCTGTCTATAATGGAGTGGCCAGCACAGTCACCGGATCTCAACCCTATTGAGCTGTTGTGGGAGCAGCTTGACCGTATGGTACGTAAGAAGTGCCCATCAAGCCAATCCAACTTGAAGCATGGGGTGAAATCTCTTCAGATTACCTCAACAAATTGACAACTAGAATGCCAAAGGTCTGCAAGGCTGTAATTGCTGCAAATGGAGGATTCTTTGACGAAAGCATAGTTTGAAGAACACAATTATTATTTCTATTAAAAATCATTATTTCTAACCTTGTCAATGACTACATTTCCTATGCATTTTTTCTGTATTTCCTATTCAAACTAATTTCATGTATGTTTTCATGGAAAACAAGGAGATTTCTAAGTGACCCCAAACTTTTTTGAACGGTTGTGTTTATCTATTACACAGAGAGAGTTCTTCTCCTGATGAGCACTCCTTTTAACACCATAGTATGAAGGCTAAAGGTACATTTCTTTCTCTCTGAGTATCAGACTGCACCCTTCCTCCCTCGCCCGTCGCCATCCCTCATCCCTCGCCTCTCACACTCCCTAAACAATTGCTTGTGCTCCGACCCCAGCGGCTATATTTGCATAGGGCTGTGTTGTTTTTCCATTTGTCCCTGAAGTGTGCATGTCTCACGCATCAAGGCCACACAACTCTAACATGACAGGCCTGAAGAATACTCTGCATGCACCACAGTGAGTTAGTCAGCCAGTTAGTGATTCAGTCAGCCAGCCCAGTGGTTCCCAACCGGTAGTCTGCGATTTTACATTACTTTTCAAAATGCAAAATCTTTATAATAATAAGTATTTTTATTTAAACTATGCAAGCCACTTAAGAACTAGTGCTTATTTACAATGACGACCTACCCCAGCCAAACCCGGACAACGTTGGGCCAATTGTGCACCGCCTTATGGGACTCCCAATCACATTGTGATACAGCGTGGAATTGAGCCAGGATCTGTAGTGAAGCCTCTAGCACAGAGATGCAGTGCCTTAGACCGCTGCACCACTCGGGAGCCCACTCGGGAGTCTTTAATCTGCTACATTCACTGATATTTACTGAACAAAAATATAACCGCTACATGCAACAATTTCAACGATTTTACTGAGTTACAGTTCATATAAGGATATCAATAAATTGAAATAAATGTATTAGGCCCTAATCTATGGATTTCCCATGACTGGGCAGGGGCACACTTGGGAGCCAGGCCCAGCCAATCAGAATGAGTTTCTCCGCACAAAAGGGCTTTATTACAGACAGAAATACTCCTCAGTTTCATCAGCTGTCTCAGACGATCCAGCAGGTGAAGAAGCTGGATGTGGAGAATTATCTGGCAACAGCTCTGGTGAACATTCCTGCAGTCAGCATGCCAATTGGACGCTCCCTCAAAACTTTAGGCATCTGTGGCATTGTGTTGTGTGACAAAACTGCACATTTTAGAGTGGCCTTTTCTGGTCCCCAGCACAAGGTGCACCTTTGTAATGATCATGCTGTTTAATCAGCTTCTTGATATGCCACACCTGTCAGGTGGATGGATTATCTTGGCAAAGGAGAATTTGTGCCAAAATTTGAGAGAAATAAGCTTTTTGAGCGTATGTAACATTTCTGGGATTTTTTATTTCAGGTCATGAAACATGGGACAAACACTTTACATGTTGCGTTTATATTTTTGAAATTATACGACTCTGCGATAGTGGTCCTCAAGAGCTTTTGACTGTGATTTGATGATTTGGTGGTTTGGTGATTTGGTGGTTTGGTGGTTTGGTGGTTTGGTGATTTGGTGATTTGGTGATTTGATGATTTGGTGGTTTGGTGATTTGGTGGTTTGGTGATTTGGTGGTTTGGTGATTTGGTGGTTTGGTGATTTGTTGGTTTGGTGATTTGGCGGTTTGGTGGTTTGGTGATTTGGTACAGAAAAGGTTGAGAACCGCTGCTGTATACCATTTCCACACTTTTGAGCCCAGCCGAGCTGTACTAGACTGGACTGTACTGGCCCGGTTGATGGGCAGTGATTGAGATGTTTGACGAGGCAAAGTTTACACAGGGTTTATTCTTTAGGG
>NW_028158566.1:332500-335000 GCF_964263955.1 Coregonus lavaretus | reverse complement strand
GACCGCCATCAGGCCCTGTCGTGAACCACTGAAGACCGCCATCAGGCCCTGTTGTGAACCACTGACGACCGCCATCAGGCCCTGTCGTGAACCACTGACGACAGTCATCAGGCCCTGTCGTGAACCACTGACGACAGCCATCAGGCCCTGTCGTGAACCACTGACGACAGCCATCAGGCCCTGTCATGAACCACTGACGACCACCATCAGGCCCTGTCATGATCCCTCTCTCTGAGCGCTCAGTGGCAGGGGGTGATGGGTAATTGAAGCAGTCACAACACCGATCGGGACGCTGTGTCATGCTGTGCCCTGAGCCTGGCTGGCTCTCTGCCCCTGGACTCCTAACAGCATGCTGTGACAAGCTCCCCAACAGCCCCCTCCTCACCCCGGGCCCACACCACACTGCAGCCCCGCTCTCCCCTTGGCTAGCCTCCGGAACGCGCCAGGCCACAGCAGCCCAAACCACTCCACAGGCCCTGGGCAGTAAACACTCTCACCATGGTCACAGTCTCTCTCTCTCTCTCTCTCTCTCTCTCTCTCTCTCTCTCTCTCTCTCTCTCTCTCTCTCTCTCTCTCTCTCTCTCTCTCTCTCTCTCTCTCTCTCTCTCTTCTCCAGGTTAATCTCTCTGTAGGTGGTGGCTTTGTTATGGAAGGTTTGGGAATCGCTTCCTTTTAGGTGGTTGTAGAATTTAACGGCTCTTTTCTGGATTTTGATAATTAGTGAGTATCGGTCTAATTCTGCTCTGCATGCATTATTTGGTGTTTTATGTTGTACACAGAGGATATTTTTGCAGAATTCTGCATGCAGAGTCTCAATTTTGTGTTTGTACCATTTTGTGAATTTTTGGTTAGTGAGCGGACCCCAGACCTCACAACCATAAAGGGCAATGGGTTCTATAACTGATTTTTCTCTCTCTCTCTCTCTCTCTCTCTCTCTCTCTCTCTCTCTCTCTCTCTCTCTCTCTCTCTGTGTCTCTCTCTGTGTCTCTCTCTCTGTGTCTCTCTCTCTGTGTCTCTCTTTCTCTCTCGCTCTCTAGCCAGACACTCTCCTTCTTTTCCTTCATGTCTGTCAGACCCCGGGCATACAGTCTTGGCCCTGGGGCCTTTCCTCCTCTCTCCCTCCTTCCCTCACTCCTGGCTGTTCTCCAGTTTAAACAGAAGGCCTGGAAAGCGAGAGGAAAGAGAAGGTGTTGAATAATTCATGGTGGCCTGTAATGAAGCCAGTCCACTCTTTTAAGTGTTTGGTGTGTAATGGAGTTTCAGGGACAGGGCTATCATTTTCTCTTAATGGTGCTTTCTGCGCTGCTCCTCGTGACCCGCTCTCCCCGCCCCCGCTCTGTACACCCCTACCGTGGTAACTGCACATTACCGCTGACACACACAAGGCGATTACCGGCAGCTGCAGGAGTTTTGGAGCGACCAAAGTGGCCAATTTTCTCTTTGCCATTTAAACAACAAACAGAGAGGTGTGGGAAGGAGAATGAAGGGAATATGGATGATGAGGGTTATTGTCATTCAGGAAGAGAACACGTTTAGCAAGGGGCAGGCATTTCTGTTCTCTAGTGTTAAGGTTCTTTATGGATATCTTAAGAGGAAGAGACAGTTAAATGAATGTTCACTGCTCCCCCTCACTCATCTACGACTGGCCCATTTCAACTGGTTTTAAACATTCAGGAATCAATCCAGGAGTTTAGAATGACATACTGTATATCTACACCTTGAATCACTTCCCCATATCACACACAGGGATTGCAGCCAAGATAGAGAGAGATCCACGGCTCCCGAGTGACGCAGGTGTCTAAGGCACTGCATCTCGGTGCTTGAGGCGTCACTACAGACCCCCTGGTTCGATTCCAGGCTGTATCACAACCGGGCCGTGATTGGGAGTCCCATAGGGCGGCACACAATTGGCCCAGCGTCGTCCGGGTTTGGCCGGTGTAGGCCGTCATTGTAAATAAGAATTTGTTCTTAACTGACTTGCATAAAAAATAATGATTATTTTAGAGAGCAGATTGTTTACAGAATAGACCCAAGCTTACTGTACAGATTGAACAGCTGGGAAGCATCCAACTCCACCACAGATGCACTGACTGAAAAACAAATATTGACAAGCTATTGAGCCCAGGAATATTGTTCCATTTTATGTGTAAAATATGTAGCTAGTAATATGTACGATGGAAAGTTGCACTGAATGAGTCTATGGCCCTTAGCTGTATTGAGTGATGACATTGTGTTTACTGTGTCAACACACCTCCCCTCTCATGCAGCAACATAGATAACAGTCCTGAACTTTCACCTTTTAAGTGGAAGTGGCAGGTGAGGAGTGTGCAGTGTGTGTGTGTGTGCGTATGTGCGTAAGTGTGTTTGTACACACACGTTTCACATGTCTACTGAGAGGAAAGGGGTTTCCAGGAACCCTTTATCCTGTATGGACCATGTAAAGAGCTTTCTGCTGCAAGGAGGCAGGAAAGTTGTGTCTTTGTCTCTGACCTTTACCCCC
>NW_028158566.1:272500-330000 GCF_964263955.1 Coregonus lavaretus | reverse complement strand
CAGGAAGTGTCTCTCTGCTGGAGCTCCTGGTCCAATCAGCCCAGAGAGGAGCAGGAATTGTCTCTCTGCTGGAGCTCGTGGTCCAATCAGCCCAGAGAGGAGCAGATGCACTGAGGTAAAACATGGCCCTGGACATCACACCCCTGCTAAGAGTGCGGCACAAACACTCTAAATCCACGGCCAGATGGGAAAACGAGGCATTTGTTGCTAACATGGTATGAACTACAACACATATACAAACAAACAACGTACTCCAAAGTAGGTGCCTTGGTGATGAAGTCTCTGTTGTGACACCACCCTTTCCTCTCTTCTGTCTTTGTATAGTACTCAGCTGCCTCCTTCAGCTCTCTTTGTATAGTACTCAGCTGCCTCCTTCAGCTCTCTTTGTATAGTACTCAGCTGCCTCCTTCAGCTCTCTTTGTATAGTACTCAGCTGCCTCCTTCAGCTCTCTTTGTATAGTACTCAGCTGCCTCCTTCAGCTCTCTTTGTATAGTACTCAGCTGCCTCCTTCAGCTCTCTTTGTATAGTACTCAGCTGCCTCCTTCAGGTCTCTTTGTATAGTACTCAGCTGCCTCCTTCAGGTATCTTTGTATAGTACTCAGCTGCCTCCTTCAGCTCTCTTTGTATAGTACTCAGCTGCCTCCTTCAGCTCTCTTTGTATAGTACTCAGCTGCCTCCTTCAGCTCTCTTTGTATAGTACTCAGCTGCCTCCTTCAGCTCTCTTTGTATAGTACTCAGCTGCCTCCTTCAGCTCTCTTTGTATAGTACTCAGCTGCCTCCTTCAGCTCTCTTTGTATAGTACTCAGCTGCCTCCTTCAGCTCTCTTTGTATAGTACTCAGCTGCCTCCTTCAGCTCTCTTTGTATAGTACTCAGCTGCCTCCTTCAGCTCTCTTTGTATAGTACTCAGCTGCCTCCTTCAGGTCTCTTTGTATAGTACTCAGCTGCCTCCTTCAGCTCTCTTTGTATAGTACTCAGCTGCCTCCTTCAGCTCTCTTTGTATAGTACTCAGCTGCCTCCTTCAGCTCTCTTTGTATAGTACTCAGCTGCCTCCTTCAGGTCTCTTTGTATAGTACTCAGCTGCCTCCTTCAGCTCTCTTTGTATAGTACTCAGCTGCCTCCTTCAGCTCTCTTTGTATAGTACTCAGCTGCCTCCTTCAGCTCTCTTTCCAACGCTGGGGGGTTACTTAATCAAAGTAAAGTGTTCTAAGATAACAAGAGAACGGAATGCAGGGATTTAAGAGCGGGACCACCATTCTATCTGTAGTCTGTGGGGAACCAGCTAGATACCACAGAACCAAAGAACACCCCTTGAGTAGAGTGGCTGGTTTCCACAGGCATAGAACCTCCTGCTGCCTACAAAGGGGAATGACGTGTATATCGATTCCATACAACCATTGGAGCCTTTACTCAACCCTGGAGAGAGCAGATAGAGGTCCCACAGTAGTATGTGGTGAATAGTCCCATACTACCATCCCAGTAAACAGGGGACATCCTGAGGACATTATGTGACGTTCCCATTAGGTGCCTTAAAGGTTTCGGTCCGACGTTATCCCACTGACGTTCGGAAAACGTTCTAAAAACGTTGCGTGATGGTCCCAAGGGAACGTTCTCTGGGGGACCTTTGTCTAGTTCCCTGTATGTTCCCAGGACGCCACTGGGCACCATGTCAGAACCTTTTTAGGACGTTCTCAGGACTTTCCTTTTACTAGTCCTTAGGACGTTGCATGATGGTCCCAAGGGAACGTTCTCTGGGGGACCTTTATATAGATCCCAGTTTGTCCCGGGGACGTTTTAAAAAACGTCCCCTGAACATAGCTGCTGGAAGAAGGGGTGCTGAGGGTGATAAATCAAAATGTATAAACAAATAATATATACCCCCACCCCAAAACATCTTCCCACGGCCATGCCCCTGAAGGTCCCCTGAATCTTCTTTGGACGTTGTGTCATGGTCCCCTGGAGGTTTTGTCTAGTTCCTGGTTTGTCACGGGGACGTTTTTAGGACGTTCTTTGGACATGGTGTCATGGTCCCCTGGAGGTATTTCGGTATAGTTATCTAATGTTTGTGGGGCATCTTATTCTGTTGTAATGTTACTCCTGAATCACTATGATAAATATAATACATTTTCTTCTGTGTATTTTTAACAGAGCTGAGATTTACTTTGAAATCAGTCATTGAAACAGACATGGTGACGTAGCAGGAAGATCAGAATGCCATGAACCAAGAGGTTGTGAGTTCAAATTCCATGTGCGGACATGTTCAATAATAAATACTGTATGAATAAACATACACAATGTAAGTATTGTGTGTCAAATATGTAAGTTGAAAACACTGTATTTTAAAAGCACTGTGTGGGTGTCCCTAGCATTGCCAAAAGACAAAGAGCTGTGATTGGTTCAGTGGTTCACCAATCAGGGCCTTGATGGGCTTGGCAAAAGTAACAAGGCGTGATGTGTAATGAAACTAGGGTGCACTGGGTAGATTTTTTTTTTTAGGGGGGAGAACGTTTCTTTGCGACCATCAGGTGACGTCCCAGGGACAAACCGGGAACTAGACAAAAACCTCCAGGGGACCATGACACTACGTCCCAAGAAAGTCCTAAAAACATCCTCGGGACGTCCCCGGGACAAACCCGGGAACTATACAAAACCTCCAGGGGACCATGACACTACGTTGTGACGTCTCGGGTATGAAATAATGATTCATTATTGTTTTCAGAGGTGGAGTCTCTCTCTATAAGTCAACCCTGGAGAGCAGAGGTGGAGCCTCTCTCTATAAGTCAACCCTGGAGAGCAGGGGTCGAGCCTCTCTCTATAAGTCAACCCTGGAGAGCAGGGGTCGAGCCTCTCTCTATAAGTCAACCCTAGAGAGCAGAGGTGGAGTCTCTCTCTATAAGTCAACCCTGGAGAGCAGGGGTGGAGCCTCTCTCTATGAGTCAACCCTGGAGAGCAGGGGTGGAGCCTCTCTCTATAAGTCAACCCTGGAGAGCAGGGGTGGAGCCTCTCTCTATAAGTCAACCCTGGAGAGCAGGGGTGGAGCCTCTCTCTATAAGTCAACCCTGGAGAGCAGGGGTGGAGCCTCTCTCTATAAGTCAACCCTGGAGAGCAGGGGTGGAGCCTCTCTCTATGAGTCAACCCTGGAGAGCAGGGGTGGAGCTTCTCTCTATAAGTCAACCCTGGAGAGCAGGGGTGGAGCCTCTCTCTATAAGTCAACCCTGGAGAGCAGGGGTGGAGCCTCTCTCTATGAGTCAACCCTGGAGAGCAGGGGTGGAGCCTCTCTCTATAAGTCAACCCTGGAGAGCAGGGGTGGAGCCTCTCTCTATAAGTCAACCCTGGAGAGCAGGGGTGGAGCCTCTCTCTATAAGTCAACCCTGGAGAGCAGGGGTGGAGCCTCTCTCTATGAGTCAACCCTGGAGAGCAGGGGTGGAGCTTCTCTCTATAAGTCAACCCTGGAGAGCAGGGGTGGAGCCTCTCTCTATAAGTCAACCCTGGAGAGCAGGGGTGGAGCCTCTCTCTATAAGTCAACCCTGGAGAGCAGGGGTGGAGCCTCTCTCTATAAGTCAACCATGGAGAGAGCAGATAGAGGTCCCACAGTAGGATGTATTGACTGGTGACGGTGTGTAGTGATGACTAGTGACGGTGTGTAGTGATGACTAGTGACGGTGTGTAGTGATGACTAGTGACGGTGTGTAGTGATGACTAGTGACGGTATGTAGTTATGACTAGTGACGGTGTGTAGTTATGACTAGTGACGGTGTGTAGTGATGACTAGTGACGGTGTGTAGTGATGACTAGTGACGGTGTGTAGTGATGACTAGTGACGGTGTGTAGTGATGACGAGTGACGGTGTGTAGTGATGACTAGTGACGGTGTGTAGTGATGACTAGTGACGGTGTGTAGTGATGACTAGTGACGGTGTGTAGTGATGACTAGTGACGGTGTGTAGTGATGACGAGTGACGGTGTGTAGTGATGTCTAGTGACGGTGTGTAGTGATGACTAGTGACGGTATGTAGTGATGACTAGTGACGGTGTGTAGTGATGACTAGTGACGGTGTGTAGTGATGACTAGTGACGGTGTGTAGTGATGTCTAGTGACGGTGTGTAGTGATGACTAGTGACGGTGTGTAGTGATGACTAGTGACGGTGTGTAGTGATGACTAGTGACGGTGTGTAGTTATGACTAGTGACGGTGTGTAGTTATGACTAGTGACTGTGTGTAGTGATGACTAGTGACGGTGTGTAGTTATGACTAGTGACGGTGTGTAGTTATGACTAGTGACGGTGTGTAGTGATGACTAGTGACGGTGTGTAGTGATGACTAGTGACGGTATGTAGTTATGACTAGTGACAGTGTGTAGTGATGACTAGTGACGGTGTGTAGTGATGACTAGTGACGGTGTGTAGTGATGACTAGTGACGGTGTGTAGTGATGACTAGTGACGGTGTGTAGTGATGACTAGTGACGGTGTGTAGTGATGACTAGTGACGGTGTGTAGTGATGACTAGTGACGGTGTGTAGTGATGACTAGTGACGGTGTGTAGTGATGACTAGTGACGGTGTGTAGTGATGACTAGTGACGGTGTGTAGTGATGACTAGTGACGGTGTGTAGTGATGACTAGTGACGGTGTGTAGTGATGACTAGTGACGGTGTGTAGTGATGACTAGTGACGGTGTGTAGTGATTACTAGTGACGGTGTGTAGTGATGACTAGTGACGGTGTGTAGTGATGACTAGTGACGGTATGTAGTTATGACTAGTGACGGTGTGTAGTTATGACTAGTGACGGTGTGTAGTGATGACTAGTGACGGTGTGTAGTGATGACTAGTGACGGTGTGTAGTGATGACTAGTGACGGTGTGTAGTGATGACGAGTGACGGTGTGTAGTGATGACTAGTGACGGTGTGTAGTGATGACTAGTGACGGTGTGTAGTGATGACTAGTGACGGTGTGTAGTGATGACTAGTGACGGTGTGTAGTGATGACGAGTGACGGTGTGTAGTGATGTCTAGTGACGGTGTGTAGTGATGACTAGTGACGGTATGTAGTGATGACTAGTGACGGTGTGTAGTGATGACTAGTGACGGTGTGTAGTGATGACTAGTGACGGTGTGTAGTGATGTCTAGTGACGGTGTGTAGTGATGACTAGTGACGGTGTGTAGTGATGACTAGTGACGGTGTGTAGTGATGACTAGTGACGGTGTGTAGTTATGACTAGTGACGGTGTGTAGTTATGACTAGTGACTGTGTGTAGTGATGACTAGTGACGGTGTGTAGTTATGACTAGTGACGGTGTGTAGTTATGACTAGTGACGGTGTGTAGTGATGACTAGTGACGGTGTGTAGTGATGACTAGTGACGGTATGTAGTTATGACTAGTGACAGTGTGTAGTGATGACTAGTGTCAGTGTGTAGTGATGACTAGTGACGGTATGTAGTGATGACTAGTGACGGTGTGTAGTGATGACTAGTGACGGTGTGTAGTGATGACTAGTGACGGTGTGTAGTGATGACTAGTGACGGTGTGTAGTGATGACTAGTGACGGTGTGTAGTGATGACTAGTGACGGTGTGTAGTGATGACTAGTGACGGTGTGTAGTGATGACTAGTGACGGTGTGTAGTGATGACTAGTGACGGTGTGTAGTGATGACTAGTGACGGTGTGTAGTGATTACTAGTGACGGTGTGTAGTGATGACTAGTGACAGTGTGTAGTGATGACTAGTGACGGTGTGTAGTGATGACTAGTGACGGTGAGTAGTGATGACTAGTGACGGTGTGTAGTGATGACTAGTGACGGTATGTAGTGATGTCTAGTGACGGTGTGTAGTGATGACTAGTGACGGTATGTAGTGATGACTAGTGACGGTGTGTAGTGATGACTAGTGACGGTGTGTAGTGATGACTAGTGACGGTGTGTAGTGATGACTAGTGACGGTGTGTAGTTATGACTAGTGACGGTGTGTAGTGATGACTAGTGACGGTGTGTAGTGATGACTAGTGACGGTGTGTAGTGATGACTAGTGACGGTATGTAGTTATGACTAGTGACAGTGTGTAGTGATGACTAGTGACGGTGTGTAGTGATGACTAGTGACGGTGTGTAGTGATGACTAGTGACGGTGTGTAGTGATGACTAGTGACGGTGTGTAGTGATGACTAGTGACGGTATGTAGTGATGACTAGTGACGGTATGTAGTGATGACTAGTGACGGTGTGTAGTGATGACTAGTGACGGTGTGTAGTTATGACTAGTGACGGTGTGTAGTGATGACTAGTGACGGTGTGTAGTGATGACTAGTGACGGTGTGTAGTGATGACTAGTGACGGTGTGTAGTGATGACTAGTGACGGTGTGTAGTGATGACTAGTGACGGTGTGTAGTTATGACTAGTGACGGTGTGTAGTTATGACTAGTGACTGTGCGTAGTGATGACTAGTGACGGTGTGTAGTTATGACTAGTGACTGTGTGTAGTGATGACTAGTGACGGTGTGTAGTTATGACTAGTGACGGTGTGTAGTGATGACTAGTGACGGTGTGTAGTGATGACTAGTGACCGTGTGTAGTGATGACTAGTGACGGTGTGTAGTGATGACTAGTGACGGTGTGTAGTGATGACTAGTGACGGTGTGTAGTGATGACTAGTGACGGTGTGTAGTGATGACTAGTGACGGTGTGTAGTGATGACTAGTGACGGTGTGTAGTGATGACTAGTGACGGTGTGTAGTGATGACTAGTGACGGTGTGTAGTGATGACTAGTGACGGTGTGTAGTGATGACTAGTGACGGTGTGTAGTGATGACTAGTGACGGTGTGTAGTGATGACTAGTGACGGTGAGTAGTGATGACTAGTGACGGTGTGTAGTGATGACTAGTGACGGTATGTAGTGATGACTAGTGACGGTGTGTAGTGATGACTAGTGACGGTGTGTAGTGATGACTAGTGACGGTGTGTAGTGATGACTAGTGACGGTGTGTAGTTATGACTAGTGACGGTGTGTAGTGATGACTAGTGACGGTGTGTAGTGATGACTAGTGACGGTGTGTAGTGATGACTAGTGACGGTATGTAGTTATGACTAGTGACAGTGTGTAGTGATGACTAGTGACGGTGTGTAGTGATGACTAGTGACGGTGTGTAGTGATGACTAGTGACGGTGTGTAGTGATGACTAGTGACGGTGTGTAGTGATGACTAGTGACGGTATGTAGTGATGACTAGTGACGGTATGTAGTGATGACTAGTGACGGTGTGTAGTGATGACTAGTGACGGTGTGTAGTTATGACTAGTGACGGTGTGTAGTGATGACTAGTGACGGTGTGTAGTGATGACTAGTGACGGTGTGTAGTGATGACTAGTGACGGTGTGTAGTGATGACTAGTGACGGTGTGTAGTGATGACTAGTGACGGTGTGTAGTTATGACTAGTGACGGTGTGTAGTTATGACTAGTGACTGTGCGTAGTGATGACTAGTGACGGTGTGTAGTTATGACTAGTGACTGTGTGTAGTGATGACTAGTGACGGTGTGTAGTTATGACTAGTGACGGTGTGTAGTGATGACTAGTGACGGTGTGTAGTGATGACTAGTGACCGTGTGTAGTGATGACTAGTGACGGTGTGTAGTGATGACTAGTGACGGTGTGTAGTGATGACTAGTGACGGTGTGTAGTGATGACTAGTGACGGTGTGTAGTGACAGCGTGCCGTCTCTCTCAACCTGCCTTGGAGGTCTCGCCCCTTTGCCCCCCTGTTTCCCCCCACCCGGCCCTACTATCTCAGGCAGCTGGTCTGAAGGCTGCCGGCTGGCCAGAAAGGAAGCGGAGAGCTGATGGTAATTTATTTACTGCGCACAATTGTGTGTTTGAACAGACTCCAGTCCAGAGCTGCACCCATGCAGTGTGTGTTGGAGGTGGGCTAGGGGGGAGGGGGGAGGGGGGAGAGGGGAAGGAGAAGTACAGTCATCCTGTGCTACAGATCTGCTATCTTAATTTGATCACTCTGTTGCAGAGAATTTACCTGCCCAGCAGGAAATGCAAATTGTAGTGTATTCAAGGTTTAAAGAGGTTCTAAAGTTTGTAATTTACGCTTTCACATTTCAAATGTATCAACCCCTACAAAAATGTCCATTAATTATAATCCACGTAATAATTCACGTTCCCTTGTTGCTGCAGGATTATTTTCCTGCTGTGAAAAGTAGGGTCAGATTAAGATAGGGCATCTGTACTGG
Source organism: Coregonus lavaretus (assembly GCF_964263955.1). NCBI lineage: Eukaryota > Metazoa > Chordata > Actinopteri > Salmoniformes > Salmonidae > Coregonus > Coregonus lavaretus. The sequence continues at coordinate 321,772 of NW_028158566.1, read as the reverse complement.
TGCTATTAGTGAAAAAAAACTAAATGAATGAGAGAGCGCAAATGAGGAAATAAGTCACTTATCTAGTTACTCCTGTTTCTGAAACTCAACAGATAGATCATACTTAGTGCCAGATTCAATCAAACCTACCGTAACTTTATTTGTACAGTATCTTTGTTTACAACTACTGCCCCCGGACACATGTGTTCCACTCCAAACTGCTTGCATCATCATCTGCCCATCAAGGGACTCTACCATGTTTTTATTTATTTACCCAAAAACCATTACTTGATTATATTTCATTACTGCTTGAATAAAACCGCAGTGTGGTAGCAATTTAATTAAGGCCATTCTTCAAGCACCTGCATAACGTTTGGCCTGGCCCTGACTCAGTGAGAACCTTGATTGGAACACAATTAGTGGTATTTTCCAGGCATTATACTCCTCCACACCTTGCTAACCACTTGATGCCTCTTAACCCCTGGTTCTCTGCAGCGGAGCCGTAAGGTTCTGGAAGCCACGGTGATGCAAGCACTTCCAGATCACGGTCCTGTAGGCTCGGCTCAGCACGGTGGGGTCACCGCCTGGACACAAGGCAATCACACCATCTGACCACTAACCTCTGGCCCCAGCTTATAACACAGCCTCCTGGTCCTCTGTAGCTCAGTTGGTAGAGCATGGCGCTTGCAATGGAAGGATAGTGGGTTTGATTCCCAGGACCACCTGTACTTAAAATGTATGCACGCATGACTGTAAATCGCTTTGGATAAAAGCATCTTGGCATTTGCAAGAGCTTGGGACTGTAAGATTCTATCTGCGTTTTGGTCAGAATGTAGTTATTGACATAGCCTTGTTCTGTTCAATATTCTCTACCTATACACACGTTTTTGAGCCGTTTCCGCTCTACTTCCTGAACTCCTCCCGTCAATGCAATCCACTTCCGTTCTGCCGGGCTGGGTTTGTTTTGCTAGCTAGCTCCGTTGTGCCGACAAAGCACTGATATCGCAGTGACAAAGAGGATATAAAAATTACAATTACAACATGAAGAAAAGTGGTTCGGGAACGACGTGTGCGGTAGTTGGTTGCAAAAACTCGAGAAAGCACCTGAACGAGTGGTTAGATAGAGAGTGCTACGACCACAAACCAGCTACGAAGAAGCAATGTCCATGCGCTCCATTGTTTATATTTTTTCGCAAGCCTGATACCGACTCGGAATCAAGGACCTGGCTGAAGGCATTGAATCTAAAGAAACCACCCCTCAACGTTTTTGTTTGTTCCTATCACTTTGTTGACCAAAAACCTACCAAGGATAATCCTTTCCCAGAGTTGTGGTTGGGATACAATCGCCCTCCCCAGCCAAAGAGGCGTCAACTCACCCAGCGGACCACTGCCTCCCCCCAGATAAAGAAACGCAGACTTGAATCTGAGGGTAAGTTCAGCAACTTTAGCTATGAAGCTGACAATACTGTTAATTATGAAGAAGTTGTCATACATTAACATTGCTACCGGTATTTTGCTAAGGCAGTTGATTGTTTTGGAGATGGGACAAACAATGCCCACGATAGCTACATCATTAATTGTGTGTGTGTGTGTGTGTGTGTGTGTGTGTGTGTGTGTGTGTGTGTGTGCCTGCCTGCGTGTGCCTTAGTCTACATCATAAATACAATGCAAGGTGGCAGGCTGTTGTGATGATGATTGTGTGTGTGCGTGTGAGTGCAATGTTGTAGTACACATTTTTCCATTGTGATGTTTGTAGTGAGAGGACTCTATGCCTGCATTAATTTTGCTCCATCCATGTTTTCTCTTCCCCTTTTTAGATGCTCCAGAAACCTGTCAGCCTGTCTGTGAGGCCGAGCCTGCTACACCAACATTTTGAGATGCCCAGACCCAATGGGAGGATCCGTCACATATTGATCACATTTACTGTTCAACAACACAGTCTGTTAAAGTAGACAAGGTCCAGCAACACACGTACATCCCGCAGTTTTGACTTCTCCAGCTTCAGTTACCAGCACCCAAGCATTATGCCATGCATTGTTCAAACACTGGCTAGGCTCTACATTTGCTTTCAGATAAACAAAACGATCATGTTTGTATGACATGACACAACCGACTTTGTTGCTGTGCAGATATTGATATGCCTCGGAGGCTTTCAGATTGTCCATTGCTTTTCCATCTATTGCCATGGATTGCATGAAGTAGGAGCAAACCTTGCTGTACGTTATGTTGGGCCACGTCGTCATGTTATCCTCCCAGTTCTGCACTGAATTCGGGTGGAGGAGAGTAGCGCCATCTCCAGTCAAAGTAGTAGAACCGTGTTCCCAAGCTAGCGTCGACATCGCTGTGTTTACACCGGCAGACGTTGTGCAAACAACTTCCGGCGGAAATGAAATGCATTTGTGTAGAGTTATGGCGCCAACCGGGATACAGCGCGTAAACTTGTGTATATAGTGCTCTAAATACCCACAATTCATGCTGTTAAGTTCAAAAGAATACAAGATAAAAAATCATTCACACCGTTCAAACCAATGAGGAACTTTAAAGCCAATTATCTCCGAATTATCTTTTTGCGGATATAACCTTAGAGTCCCAAGCTCTCGATACCGTTTATTAGATTATTACTGATCTTAATACACAGGCCTTGCATGGAAAGCGACAGAACTGTGGCGCTACGATGCTCAGAGATTCGTACTTTTAGTTCACGCTTCATTTCGCCCACATCATTTTTACCACAAGGACAAGTTCTAAGAATAATAACTGCCTTAGTGGAGCACGTAATAACACCTTTGATTGGGATCTGTTTCTCGGTTTGAGGGTGTTTGAAGGATCTACATTTGTAAGTGCCATTGCATTGAGCTCAGCCGTTACACTTGTAGTTTCCATCCGGTAGAGGCGCAAGGAGACGTTGTGCGGGGGTATTTTGGGGCGGTACATCAGAGTTTACCAATTGATCGCTGAGATTTCTGCTCCATGAGAATACGACCAAGGGAGGGTCCGAAAACACATTACCGATACTGTCATCGGGATCTTAGAATGTGCCAATGTTTTGTTATGATCACTTTGAATAGCGCGTAGTGAGAATGCAAGAATGTTTCTTTTTGCGAGACTGTCCTTGCAAGAGATCATGTCTCGATTTGTTTTGGATTTTCTCAATGGCAGTACTGATATGACCCCTTTCCCTGAACTTTCTTTGCATCACAGCCATGTTTCTGTTGAAATCTGATTGTTTTTTGCAAATTATTTTGATTCGACAGAATTGGATGTAGGGCAAACTGTTTTTCAAGGGAAGCAGGTTGACAGCTATCAGCCCTCAACAAACTGTTACGATCAGTGGGTTTCCTGTAAAGATCAGTGTATAGAACATTATCCTCACACAACATCTAAAGATCAAGGAAACTGATTTGACGTGTCTCAGATTGCATAGTAAATCTCAGGTGCTCAGAACAAGAGTTAAGAAAAGCATGGAACGCCTGGAGTTTTGCCACCTCCCTTCACAAAACAAAAATATCACACACACACGCACACACACACACGCACACAAACACGCACGCATACACACACACACACACACACACACGACATATGCACATACTTCCATTACACACAGTAATCCACTCTGGTTTTAACATTTAGTATTTGAGGTTGTCCATGGCTCAGTCTTCACACCTCTCCAACCCATTGATTGTCATGCGGTTAGATTGAATGGGAGGGCTTGTGTCAGCTGGTAAGAATGGGCACACAAGAAAGACTTGTTCTGGCAAACACTATCAGCCCAAGACAAGTCAGCTCCATTCTGCCTCTCTCAGCTGGAGTACATCTGAACCACACACACTCCAACAAGCAGACTTTAGCGTGTCCCATCTCTCCCAATGAGTGTGTTATTTTATCACTCCATTTCATCCCCTCCCCTCCTATTTTGCTCATTGGCAGGGGGGGATATGTGCTCCATACTTTGTTGCCATGGATACCACAAACACCCCACATAGAATATTCCACACAGAATAATAAGTGGCCCTTTGCGTCTGTTCGCTCGCCTTACAAACCACAGGATTAGAGGCATTTTCTTGTCAAAGGCATAAAACTATTCAATGAAATTACAACTATTTTATGTTTTTTTGCGGGGAGAAAAAAAGGCGAGAGCAAAGGGCGTAGGAACCGGGGAAGACAGGGGAGGACATGTCCCCCCAATGTTAGAAGCAGGTAAAATGCCCAGCCCCCCCAATGGTAAAAAAATAAAAATAAACTTTAATTACAAAAATTAGTCTGCAGATTCTTTGAGGGACTTTTATTTTGAAAAATGCTGGAACGTGAGTCACTTGCCCCGCCCCTAATGACTGCTTCATTCTCACTCTTTGTTGTTACAAGAAGTGTAGTGGTGTGGTGTGAGAGAAAAAGCTCTGTGCAGCACCACCATCATTACTCACCACACAGAGGAAAGTAACTATTGTTGGCAACAACAAAGTTAGTTTAAGTAAAAAGTGTATGAATGTGAATCAACTTTTATACGTTAGAATGATTGTGAGCAACTATAAGCTTTCGCCTGGCTAGTAGCTAGTTAGCTTTACATTTACAGTTTAGTCCGTTTCAGCTGTGTCAGGTTTTAATCCAGCCAATGCTGGGTAGTTCTGGCTGTGGGAAAAACTGACAGTGACTGTTTTGAAGCCAAGAATACTTGCTAGCTACAGAATTACTTGCACAATCACTGTCTTAGTCTTCCACATAGGGGCAGCAAGTTAGCAATGGATGTGTCACCAGTCAGTTGCAGGGGTGCAACTTTCACATGGACATGTCCCCCCCCCCCCCCCAAACACATTCTGAAATTGCATTTTTGTCCCCTCCAGTTTTATCATTGGAATGTGATACAAAACGAGGCAACTGTGTGCTTTAGGACCATGCGGACGCCGCCGAGCGGTCGGGTAGGGCTGTTTGGAGTGTTTATTCGACCAGATTTACATTTACATTTACATTTTAGTCATTTAGCAGACGCTCTTATCCAGAGCGACTTACAGTTAGTGAGTGCATACATTATTTTATTTTTATTTTTCATACTGGCCCCCGTGAGAATCGAACCCACAACCCTGGCATTGCAAACGCCATGCTCTACCAACTGAGCTACATCCCTGCCGGCCATGCCCTCCCCTACCCTGGACGACGCTGGGCTAATTGTGCGCCGCCCCATGGGTCTCCCGGTCGCGGCCGGCTACGACAGAGCCTGGATTCGAACCAGGATCTCTAGTGGCACAGCTAGTACTGCGATGCAGTGCCTTAGACCACTGCGCCACTCGGATAAAATACTAAAAAATACCCCCCACTTCTAAAAGAAAAGTTGCGCCCCTGCTTCACAGCGATGATGGGTCATGGAGGTGTGTTCCGTGTGTAGCCTCCTGAGTGGTGCAGTGGTCTTAGGCGCTGCATTGCAGTGCTAACTGTGCCACTAGAGATCCTGGTTCGAATCCAGGCTCTGTCGCAGCCGGCCGCGACCGGGAGACCCATGGGGCGGTGCACAATTGGCCCAGTGTCGTCCAGGGTAGGGGAGGGAATGGCCGGCAGGGATGTAGCTCAGTTGATAGAGCATGGTGTTTGCAACGCCAGGGTTGTGGGTTCAATTCCCACGGGGGGCCAGTATTAAAAAATGTCACAAACTAACAGGTGAGAAGTGCCTCTCCAAGCCTATAGAGTTCCTAGACTGATGATCTGTCATGTGAAATGATAGCAGCTTAAGTCTAAAGGGTGTATTGCATGGGTTCACTTTCGGCAGGAGAGAGGCAGCCGTTTATTTTTTGATAATTGTGTAGAGTGGAGATTGATTCATTTCAGTTTGACTCTTCATGCCAACCTTTATGAACGGGAATATGACAGAGAGGAGAGGAGAAATAGGTGAAAAAGAGACACAATTTCAGTCAATTAAGACCAGTGACATCTGTATCCACAGAGATGAAATAGCAGCAAGCTGGTTATTTCCTCCATGCTGTGAGACAGTGTTTTCCATTGGTGTCGGCTAATCAGCCGGTTTCAGCCAGCTACATTTTCCACTTCATATTAACCTCAGCTACTTTTGATTTAAAAGTTTCAATTCGCTCATCCGTCAAGCCCTCTTCCGCTACAATGAACGATATGCATCTTCTAGCGGTCTATTGATAGGATAGGAGCCTGTCAGTCACAACGTGAGCGATTACAGGGAAACGCAGCAGAGAGAAAGAGGCGAAGCAAGAGGTTTCATTCTCCCAAACGTGTCAGAAAATAAGACCAATGCATTTCTATGGGCTTATTTTGGGCCTAAGCTTGTCGCCTGCCTTTGGGACAACGACTCCCGTTGTTAGGGCGGAGATATGAGCATCTCGTCTTTATATTGTGTGGGATAACCCCGACCGGGACTCGAACCCGGGGCCAGTGACTGTCAAGACGACGCCTTAACCATTACACCAAGAGGTCTGAAACCCTTGATGAGGTCGCTAGGTGTTGTGTTAAGGTTGCTACAATATACAGATCTCTGGTTGCAGTCGAATGTCTTTACACAGAGGGAGAGGGCGTGATGCTCGTGAATTTGCACGCCCCATGTAATGTAAGTGGTAACAACGAGTCTAAATCCACTTAGCCTGATGATTGTTTTATGGCGCATTCATTTATTTTATTTTGTGTGTTTCACATTGCCATCCTCGTGGAGTCGTGGTGCATTGGGCTATTTACTGTGATTTGATTGACAACTGAACAGCAAGTGTTGACTAGTTAATAAAAGGTGTCTAACTGACTCAATAAAGTCCATCTGCTAAATCCCTTTGCCATTCATAAATCATGCAACGTGTAGTACTAAATACACTGAGTGTCCAAAACGTTAAAGAACACCTTCCTAATATTAAGTTGCCCCCCACCCTTTTGCCCTCAGAACAGCCTCAATTTGTCAGGGGCATGGACTCTACAAGGTGTCGGGAGCATTCCACAGGGATGCTGGCCCCATGTTGACTCCAATGCTTCCCACAGTTGTGTCAAGTTGGCTGGATGTCCTTTGGGTGGTGGACCATTCTTGATACACACAGGAAACTGTTAAACGTGAAAAACCCAGCAGCGTTGCAGTTCTTGACGCAAACTGGTGCCCCTGGCACCTACTACCATACCCCGTTCAACTTAAATCTTGTGTCTTGCCCATTCACCCTCTGAACGGTACATATACACAATCCAGGTCTCAATTGTCTCAAGGCTTTAAAATCCTTCTTTAACATGTTTCCCCCCCCTTCATCTACACTGATTGAAGTGGATTTAACAAGTGACACAATAAGGGATCATACCTTAAACCTGGATTCACCTGATCAGTCTATGTCATGGAAAGAGCAGGTGTTCTTAATGTTTTGTACACTCAGTGTATGTCCATGGTGTTGCATCCGGACAAGTAAACCAAAGGATTTCCTAGGTTTCCTTTCCTAGGATGTCGGAGCTTGCCAGAGTGACGCTAAAGTGAGTGACTCTCGTCTCGTCAGTCAGTGTAGCCTACCGAAACGCATCGGTGTGAGAGCCAATTCATTTGGCTCCCTTAATTTGCATAGTCAACTGGTAGGCTTTTTTGGCAATTATCTGCAGATAAATGATGAAAACATTCGATGAAGATGGTGAATCCTCACAGCAGGAACAATAGGTAGTGGAGAGACTCATTCTGTTATAATAATAATTAGGACCCTCACAGAATCCAGGAATTACAACGAAATTCAACCATCTACCAATTTCTTTATTGACCTTAGTAGGAAAGCAACGAAATGCATTGAACATTTATTAATTTCCCCGATTTTATCATAAGACCTCAGTGATTCGTAATTCCTGCAACTTTCTGAAGAGGCCACGACAATGTCCCTGTCTGTGTGTGTGCGGTGTGTGTGTCTATCACTTTGTGTAGCCATTAGCGATGATGCTAATGAAAAACGGTCTTCTGATAGATGAAAAGGCTTTCCCAAAAAAAAAATTCTAAATTAAATGTTAGCTACAAAGTAGCCTATGCTTACCTGGCAGAATGATATCATTATTATTTTCATCAATCCAGTTGTACACTACAAACAACATCGTTAAACAACAGCCTCTGGCTAGGTGCACACTCGAATGAAAGGGTAACTACACCCAAAAATCTACATTTCCCCAGACCTCAAATGTGGTCTCCTGATGTGGTTTAGCATTGTTGTGCACTTAGAACATCCAATTTTGTTGTTTTTCTATTTTTTAAAAATAGATTTTGAGAGCGAAAACCTGAACAAACTGGGAAAAACAGAAACCTGGGAAAACAAAACATTTAATTTATTTTTCAAGATAATGTGGGTTTACTTCATTTTTCTGTTTTAATCATTTGAAGAACAAACATCAATGTGCCAATTCATATCGTGTAGTAAAACTGTAGATAATACTTTCATCTCAAGAGAAGACAAGTTAAATGTTTTTTTTATTTTGTTTTTTATGAATGTTCTGTTAGAGACAGTACTCCTGATCATACAGGCCTAGACATATACAATATCCAAAACCACTAACAATACACTGAATTCATACATTTTCAGTCATTTTAATTGTAATGTCTTTCTACACAATACAACGACTCATTTTTCCAATCTGGGGGGTATTCATTAATTTAGCGGTGTGTTTCGGATGGAATCAAGGCATTAGAATGTACCAGAGACCACCAAAACAGAGCTACTTCGGTATTTATTTATTTTTACGGACCCTTCCGGCCCACGGGGAGCCTGTCTGGCTACGTTTTCTATTTGGCTGGTTACTCTATGTACTTGTGGAAAACACTGGTGAGATTATGTCACCATCAGTTTGTGTAACTGGCAAGCTTCATACTATAGTATTACATTATAGTCATTTAGCAGACGCTCTTATCCAGAGCGATTTACAGGAGCAATTAGGGTTAAGTGCCTTCCTCAAGGGCACATCGACAGATTTTTTCACCTAGTCGGCTCGGGGATTAGAACCAGCGACCTTCCGGTTACTGGCACAACGCTCTTACCCACTAAGCTACCTGCCGACCCGTATTACCGCACATGACAGAACAGTTATGTAGTCCTATGTCCAGCAGGCTCTCAGTGAAACTGGAGAAGGCATTGTGTAGGAGTCTCCAAGCACACCCACATCCTCCTATACAACAGGCTCAAGGTCAGAGGGAAAGTGCCAATCACCCCCCTTCCTCCCCCACTACAGTCCCCTCTATTCCCATGTCTCACGTTCACAGAGAGAAGCCCTCTCCACTCCTCACTCTTCACATTGTCCACTGAGTCTGTCATTAAGGAGCATTGTTGTCACTATGTCAGGCAGCCAGCCGTCTCAAAACAGACTTAACATGCTCTGATCTGTGTCTCATTTAAATTGGAACAGGCTCACAGAAAGACTAGAAACTGTCATCTCAGATTAACAGTAAACCGCCCAGCTGTACCCAAACCCCAGTCCACTCACTGTCCTCAATAAGACGTCTAAAGCCTTTCTCACTGCCTATATTTAATATACGAACAGATATAACTATGTTGTTTTTCGTGTGAACAACATTAGTATTTTGTGGATGTATTAGTTTGAGTGTTGTGGAGTGGATGGCACAAGGCTGGGTCAGCATGTGGCGTATGCATGAGCGGACAGAATCAACGTTGCAAATGAATTTGGAGGGGCGAAATGAGAGCCGGCGCTCGGCTACGGCCCGATTTCACAGCCACATCATTAGGGTGAAGCAGCCCCCAACCCTCCCAGCCCTCGCCCTAATGCATGGAGAGAGACGGCCAAGGTCACTTGCCCTGCGGCCTAATGGGAGATGACAGGTGAGAAGAGACGCTCTAGACTTTGCCCATTAAACTTAAATTTTTAGGGTGTGCATGTGACGCATACATACGCTCACTCTCTCACGCAAACACACACACACACACACACACACACACACATTAACACACACACAGACACACACACACACACACACACACACATTAACACACAAACACACAGGCACATTAACACACACACACACACACACACACACACACACACACACACACACACACACACACACACACACACACACTCACACACACACACACACACACATACACATTAACACACAAACACACACACACATTCACTTCATGTACTTTGTCTGGGGCTGGGCAGGTGTTGGAGATGTGCAGAGGGGTTGAGGGGATAGCCTATGTGGATTTAGTGTCCTATTTCTCTATGTTCCGGTGTCAAGTAAATGAGTGCCTGTAACTCTACAAATCTTCACACATCAGAGGAGATCTGACAACTGGCTTCAAGCTTCAACTACTGATCAAGGGAATATGAATGAGGCATTAGTATTTCTGAAACAAAAGAAAAATTAACTGCGGGACAAAATATTAGGAACACCTTCCTAATATTGAGTTGCATCCCCTTTTGCTTTCAGAACAGCCTCAGTTCGTCAGGGCATGGACTCTACAAGGTGTCCAAAGCGTTCCACAGGGGCATGGACTCTACAAGGTGTCAAAAGCGTTCCACAGGGGCATGGACTCTACAAGGTGTCCAAAGCGTTCCACAGGGATCCTGGCCCATGTTGACTCCAACGCTTCCCACAGTTGTGTCAAGTTGGCTGGATGTCCTTTGGGTGGTGGACCATTCTTGATACACATGGGAAACTGTTGACCGTGAAAAACCCAGCAGCGTTGCAGTTCTTGAAACACTCAAACCGGTGCGCCTGGCACCTACTACCATACCCCGTTCAAAGGCACTTCAATCTTTTGTCTTGCCCATTCACCCTCTGAATGGCACACATACACAATCCAGGTCTCAATTGTCTCAAGGCTTAAAAATCCTTCTTTAACCTGTCTCCCCCCCCCCTTCATCTACACTGATTGAAGTGGATTTAACAAGTGACATCAATAAAGGATCATAGCTTTCACCTGGATTCACCTGGTCAGTCTATGTCATGGAAAGAGCAGGTGTTCCTAATGTTTTGTACACTCCGTGTATATCGCCAATACAGATTACGCTAATACATGTTTTTACCAAAAAGTATTTGGTTGCTTTGCTATTTGATTAAAAGGTATACCCACAAATAGCACAGACGACAGATTCAACTATGTTTGATTATGTATAACCCTTGACCTGTAGAGAAAATGGAGCGTGCAACATAACTATACAAAACACCTGACAACTCTGCTCATTATGTTTTCTCACTCTTCACTCACTCACTCACTCTCACATACACACACACACACACACACACACACACACACACACACACACACACACACACACACACACACACACACACACACACACACACACACACATTTTTGGTGCCAGCCTAGAGGCTGTGAGGAGGCTGAAGGGTCTATAATAGCCGTTCTGACACCATTAAGATGTCGTTTGGGCCCTTCTCAGATACATAAATATCTGCAGATGAAAAGAGGAGCAAAAAAACAGAGCTTCCTGATCACTAACAGAATGCAAAGGGACGGTCTCTCTCTATCAGCCTCCTCTTCCTGTTCATACAAAAACAATACCCAGCACAGGAGGCTGGTGCCACCTTAACTGGGGAGGACGGGGCTCGTGGTAATGGCTGGAGCGGAATAGGTGGAATGGTATCAAACACATCAAACACATTGTTTCCAGGTGTTTGATGGCCATTCCATCTGTTCCGTTCCAGCCATTATTATTGAGCCCGTCCTCCCCTCAGCAGCCTCCACTGATACCCAGTGTGAGGTTTGTCTGGGCTCTTGACCATAATGAACTGGCCCTGCTCTACAACATGTTCCATAACCCGGACACACGATGCAGAGACACGTTTCGTTGGTATGCCATTATCTCCTGTGCAGGGATGTTGTGTGCTATATCAACAATGGGCGGGTTATCACTTTGTGTCAACACATTATCGTAAACCCTTTGTCAGTCCACAATGTTTAACATAAAATGTTGTATTTCTAATGGGTGTTGTTTTTCGAAACTTGGAAATACATTGACATGATAATATGCAGTCTATTAAATATGGTCATGATTGCAAAGCATTATTCAAATTGCTACAACCATAAAATACTGTACGTGTACGGAACATGAAGTTCCTGTTCCTGTTAATGTCTCAGTCATTCTGCTGTTTGTGTTCAAACCTGTACATGAATCAGTCAGGACACAATCCTCATTCAGTCCCCTGACCTGTGAGAGTTTGTATTCTGTTCTGAGTGACTTATTTTTTTAATTTCACAGAGTACAAATTACAATAACAAGTTATTTAATCACATAATCATATTATAGCATGCGTGCGTTTATATATATATATATATATATATATATATATATATATATATATAGATGTGTGTGTGTGTGTGTCGCTCTCTGATGGATTCGCCCTGCAAATCAACTTAATCATAACATTGAGAGCAATAAAGAGTTTAGCATGCTCCTCAACCGACTAACAGTCCCATTAACAAGGCTGTTGCTCTCTAAATACAAAACTCTACATTCATCAAGTAATAATTTAGAGCAGAACATTTGATTGAAATCCTTGATGCACAAACAAACAAGCATGCTATAACAATATCAACAAACATTCGGATGGCCAAGACAAGAAAACAAATTCTTTAATTTCATCCATGAAAGTGAAATGGAACGTATTAGTCTAAGACGGTTCTGCAGATGCTGTGTGAGGACACACGGAGCATGGGATGACTCTCAGATCCAAAATGACTCACAGTTTCCTGTTCATACAGTATATTTGAGGCTACTGTTATACTTAGTCCTGACTGTGGTACAAATGGCCATTTGTTTCCCTCATTCTTCCTCTCTCTTTATCTGTCTCTTCTCCCCACATAAGTCAAGTGTCTGATGGCATCAGTTGTCCAGATGTGCTGAGCTTCACCAGTGACAGCACATCACAACCCTGACACCCTGCATCCCCTCCCCACCTATCTATGCTTGAATTCTAATCTACTCCACTCTTTAAAGGCCAAAACGGCCAATGGTGGAGCAAAGGGAGAGGCTCACAGGGAGGGGGGAATATAGGGGAGGGAGATGAGGGTGGGGTTTTTTTCAATTCCCATAATCTTTGGAAGTCATTTCAGCAAACTGTAATAAGTGTAATGACTGCGGGTTATGGCAATTTTTTAATTAATCCAAATTAAATATGATCTAATGTATAAATGTTTTAAGTGTGTGAATTCTTGTCTAACAAGAAGTTAAGACTGATCATTGATATGGGCATGACAAAAAAACAGGCTAATAATAATAATACGTATAATACTACTAATAACACTAATACTAATACTACTAATAACACTAATACTAATATAACTAATACCACTAATACTAATACTACTAATAACACTAATACTAATGCTACTAATGACACTAATACTAATACCACTAATAACACTAATACTAATACTACTAATAACACTAATACTAATACCACTAATACTAATACTACTAATAACACTAATACTAATGCTACTAATGACACTAATACTAATACTACTAATAACACTAATACTAATACTACTAATAACACTAATACTAATGCAACTAATAACACTAATACTAATACTACTAATAACACAAATACTAATACTACTAATAACACTAATACTAATACTACTAATAACACTCATACTAATACTACTAATAACACTAATAATAATACTACTAATAACACTAATACTAATACTACTAATAACACGAATACTAATACTACTAATAACACAAATACTAATACTACTAATAACACTAATACTAATACTACTAATAACACTAATGCTAATACTACTAATAACACTAATACTAATACTACTAATAACACTAATACTAATACTACTAATAACACTAGTACTAATACTACTAATAACACTAATACCAATACTACTAATAACACCAATAACACTAATACTAATAAATGTTGACTCATTTCTCTCTGCCTCCTTCTTTCCACTCCTCTCCTCTTTTGACCTCACCCTCTCACCGTCCCCCCCCCTACTCACAAGGCAGGCAATACGCTTGACCTCATCTTTACTAGATGCTGCTCTTCTACTAATCTCACTGCAACTCCCCTCCATGTCTCCGACCACTACTTTGTATCCTTTTCTCTCTCGCTCTCCTCCAACACTACTCACTCTGCCCCTACACAGATGGTAATGCACCGCCGCAACCTTCGCTCTCTCTCTCCCACTACTCTCTCCTCTTCCATCCTATCATCTCTTCCCTCTGCTCAATCCTTCTCCCTCCAATCTCCCGATTCTGCCTCCTCAACCCTCCTCTCCTCCCTTTCTGCATCCTTTGACTCTCTGTGTCCCCTATCCTCCCGGCCGGCTCGGTCCTCCCCTCCAGCTCCGTGGCTTGATGACTCATTGCGAGCTCACAGAACAGAGCTCCGGGCTGCGGAGCGGAAATGGAAGAAAACTAAACTCCCTGCCGACCTGGCATCTTTTCACTCCCTCCTCTCTACATTTTCTTCATCTGTTTCTGCTGCTAAGGCCACTTTCTACCACTCTAAATTCCAAGCATCTGCCTCTAACCCTAGGAAGCTCTTTGCCACATTCTCCTCCCTGCTGAATCCCCCCTCCCCCCCCTCCTCTCTCTCTGTGGATGACTTCGTCAACCACTTTGAAAAGAAGGTTGACGACATCCGATCCTCGTTTGTTAAGTCTAATGACACTGCTGGTCCTGCTCACACTGCCCTACCCTATGCTTTGACTTCTTTCTCCCCTCTCTCTCCCGCTAGCACACGCAAACTACAACTATGCTCCCTGCTAGCTGTGCTGAAGCACCAATTTGAACTGCTCTCGGACTCACATATTGCTGTTCACTGGACCTTATGATCACTCAGCTGCACAGCTGATGCCTGCTGGACTGTTCCTTTACACGGTACCCTGTCCTGTTTATTCTGTTTAGTCTTAGCCCAAACGTTATCGCTATTTCCAGTTGTGTCTTAGCTCTCTCTAATAACACCTGTGACTGCTTTATGCCTCTCTCCCATGTCAATTATGCCTTGCCTATTGCTGTTTGGGTTAGTTCTTATTATACAGTTTCACTGTAGAACCCCTAGTCCCTCTCAAACTGCCTCATATAGTTCCTTTGTTCCACCCCCCATACACGCCGAGACCGGCTCAATCGATGCCTCCAATGACGCTATCTCTTTCATTGTTACCCAACGCTTAGGATTACCTGAACTGTACTCATATCCTTCCATATCCTTTTCTGTACATAATGCCCTGAATCTTTTCTACAACGCCCGGAGAACTGTCCCCTTTATTCTATGTACCCAACGCACTAGAAGACCAGTTCTTAAAGCCTTTAGTCGTATCCTTATTCTAGTCCTCCTCTGTTCCTCTGGTGATGTAGAGGCTAACCCAGGCCCTGCAGCCCCCATTATCACTCCTACTCCCCAGGAGCTATCATTTGTTGACTTCTGTAACCGTAAAAGTCTTGGTTTTCTGCACATAAATATCAGAAGCCTCCTTCCTAAGTTTGAGTTATTCACTGCGTTAGCACACTCCGCCAACCCTGATGTTCTAGCAGTGTCTGAATCCTGGCTTAGGAAGGCCACCAAAAATTCTGAAATTTCCATCCCCAACTATAACATTTTCCGTCTAGATAGAACTGCCAAAGGGGGTGGAGTTGCAATCTACTGTAGAGATAGCCTGCAGAGCTCCATCATACTATCCAGGTCTGTGCCCAAACAGTTTGAGCTTCTACTTCTAAAAATCCACCTTTCCAGAAATAAATCTCTCACTGTTGCCGCTTGCTACAGACCCCCCTCAGCCCCCAGCTGTGCCCTGGACACCATATGTGAATTGATTGCCCCCCATCTATCCTCAGAGTTCGTACTGCTTGGTGACCTAAATTGGGATATGCTTAACACCCCGGCCATCCTACAATCTAAACTAGATGCCCTCAATCTCACACAAATTATCAACGAACCTACCAGGTACAACCCTAAATCCGTAAACATGGGTACCCTCATAGATATCATCCTGACTAACTTACCCTCTAAATACACCTCCGCTGTCTTCAACCAGGATCTCAGCGATCACTGCCTTATTGCCTGCGTCCGTAACGGGTCCGCGGTCAAACGACCACCCCTCATCACTGTCAAACGCTCCCAAAAACACTTCAGCGAGCAGGCCTTCCTAATTGACCTGGCCCAGGTATCCTGGATGGATATAGATCTCATTCCGTCAGTAGAGGATGCCTGGTTGTTCTTTAAAAGTAATTTCCTCTCAATCTTAAATAGACATGCCCCATTCAAAAAATACAGAACTAAGAGCACTTCCTCCCAGCTGCCCACTGCACTGAGGCTAGGAAACACTATCACCACCGATAAATCTACAATAATCGAGAATTTCAACAAGCATTTTGCTACGGCTGGCCATGCTTTCCACCTGGCTACCACTACCCCGGCCACCAGCTCTGCACCCTCCGCTGCAACTTGCCCATGCCCCCCCCGCTTCTCCTTCACACAAATCCAGACAGCTGATGTTCTAAAAGAGCTGCAAAATCTGGACCCCTACAAATCATCTGGGCTAGACAATCTGGACCCTTTCTTTCTAAAACTAGCCGCCGAAATTGTCGCAACCCCTTTTACTAGCCTGTTCAACCTCTCTTTCGTAACGTCTGAGATCCCCAGAGATTGGAAAGCTGCCGCGGTCATCCCCCTCTTCAAAGGGGGTGACACTCTAGATCCAAACTGTTACAGACCCATATCCATCCTGCCCTGCCTTTCAAAAGTTTTTGAAAGCCAAGTCAACAAACAGATCACCGACCATTTCGAAAAATCACCGTACCTTCTCCGCTATGCAATCCGGTTTCCGAGCTGGTCATGGGTGCACTTCAGCCACGCTCAAGGTCCTAAACGATATTATAACCGCGATCGATAATAGACAGTACTGTGCAGCCGTTTTCATTGACCTGGCCAAGGCTTTCGACTCTGTCAACCACCGCATTCTTATTGGCAGACTAAATAGCCTTGGTTTCTCAAATGACTACCTCGCCTGGTTCACCAACTACTTCTCAGATAGAGTTCAATGTGTCAAATCGGAGGGCCTGTTGTCTGGACCTATGGCAGTCTCTATGGGGGTGCCACAGGGTTCAATTCTTGGGCCGACTATTTTCTCTGTGTATATCAATGACGTCGCTCTTGCTGCTGGTGACTCTCAGATCCACCTCTACGCAGACGACACCATTTTGTATACATCTGGCCCTTCATTGGACACTGTGTTAACAAACCTCCAAACGAGCATCAATTCCATACAACACTCCTTCAGTAGCCTCCAACTGCTCTTAAACACTAGTAAAACTAAATGCATGCTCTTCAACCGAACGCTGCTTGCACCCGCCCACCCGACTAGAATCACTACTCTCGACGGGTCTGACCTAGAGTATGTGGACAACTACACATATCTAGGTGTCTGGTTAGACTGTAAACTCTCCTTCCAGACTCACATTAAGAATCTCCAATCCAAAGTTAAATCTAGAATCGGTTTCCTATTTCGCAACAAAGCCTCCTTCACTCATGCTGCCAAACATGCCCTTGTAAAACTGACTATCCTACCGATCCTTGACTTCGGCGATGTCATTTACAAAATAGCCTCCAACACTCTACTCAGCAAATTGGATGTAGTCTATCACAGTGCCATCCGTTTTGTCTCCAAAGCCCCATATAATACCCACCACTGTGACCTGTACGCTCTTGTTGGCTGGTCCTCACTACATATTCGTCGCCAAACCCACTGGCTCCAGGCCATCTATAAATCACTGCTAGGCAAATCCCCGCGTTATCTTAGCTCATTGGTCACCATAGCAACACCCACCCGTAGTCTGCGCTCCAGCGGGTATATCTCACTGGTCATCCCCAAAGCCAACACCTCCTTTGGCCGCAATTCCTTCCAGTTCTCTGCTGCCAATGACTGGAACAAATTGCAAAAATCTCTGAAGCTGGAGACACTTATCTCCCTCACTAACTTTAAGCATCAGTTGTCAGAGCACCTTACCGATCACTGCACCTGTACACAGCCCATCTGAAATTAGCCCGCCCAACTACCTCATCCCTATATTGTTATTTATTTTGCTCATTTGTACCCCAGTATCTCTATTTGCACATCATCTCTTGCACATCTATCATTCCAGTGTTAATACTAATTGTAATTATTTTGCACTATAGCCTATTTTATTGCCTTACCTCCATAACTTGCTAAATTTGCACACTGTATATTATATGTATTTCTGTTGTATTTTTGACTTTGTTTTGTTTTACCTCATATGTAACTCTGTGTTGTTGTTTTTATCGCACTGCTTTGCTTTATCTTGGCCAGGTCGCAGTTGTAAATGAGAACTTGTTCTCAACTGGTTTACCTGGTTAAATAAAGGTGAAATAAAAAAAAAATAAAAAAAAATAAAGATAAAATCCTGCGACTTGTGACTGCAGGCCGCCCAACAACCTGCCCGCTTGACCCCATCCCCTCCTCTCTTCTCCAGACCATCTCCGGTGACCTTCTCCCCTACCTCACCTCGCTGATCAACTTATCCTTGACCGCTGGCTATGTCCCTTCCGTCTTCAAGAGAGCGAGAGTTGCACCCCTTCTCAAAAAACCAACACTCGATCCCACTGATGTCAACAACTACAGACCAGTATCCCTTCTTTCTTTTCTTTCCAAAACTATTGAGTGTGCCGTCTTTAGCCAACTCTCTTGCTATCTCTCTCAGAATGACCTTCTTGATCCAAACCAGTCAGGTTTCAGGACTGGTCATTCAACTGAGACTGCTCTTCTCTGTGTCACGGAGGCTCT
The DNA here is from genome assembly GCF_964263955.1 of Coregonus lavaretus. NCBI lineage: Eukaryota > Metazoa > Chordata > Actinopteri > Salmoniformes > Salmonidae > Coregonus > Coregonus lavaretus. The sequence goes on along the minus strand of NW_028158566.1, from coordinate 303,038 downwards.
CCGCACTGCTAAAGCTAACTCTCTCTCCTCTGCTCTTGTCCTTCTAGACCTGTCTGCTGCCTTTGATACTGTGAACCATCAGATCCTCCTCTCCACCCTCTCCGAGCTGGGCATCTCCGGCGCGGCTCACTCCTGGATTGCGTCCTACCTGACCGGTCGCTCCTACCAAGTGGCGTGGCGAGAAGCTGTCTCCGCACCACGTGCTCTCACCACTGGTGTCCCCCAGGGCTCAGTTCTAGGCCCTCTCCTATTCTCCCTATACACCAAGTCACTTGGCTCTGTCATATCCTCACATGGCCTCTCCTATCATTGCTACGCTGACGATACACAACTAATCTTCTCCTTTCCCCCTTCTGATAACCAGGTGGCGAATCGCATCTCTGCATGTCTGGCAGACATATCAGTATGGATGACGGATCACCACCTCAAGCTGAACCTTGGCAAGACGGAGCTGCTCTTCCTCCCGGGGAAGGACTGCCCGTTCCATGATCTCGCCATCACGGTTGACAACTCCGTTGTGTCCTCCTCCCAGAGTGCGAAGAGCCTTGGCGTGACCCTGGACAACACCCTGTCGTTCTCCGCTAACATCAAGGCGGTGACCCGATCCTGCAGGTTCATGCTCTACAACATTCGGAGAGTACGACCCTGCCTTACACAGGAAGCGGCACAGGTCCTAATCCAGGCACTTGTCATCTCCCGTCTGGATTACTGCAACTCGCTGTTGGCTGGGCTCCCTGCCTGTGCCATTAAACCCCTACAACTCATCCAGAATGCCGCAGCCCGTCTGGTGTTCAACCTTCCCAAGTTCTCTCACGTCACCCCGCTCCTCCGCACACTCCACTGGCTTCCAGTTGAAGCTCGCATCTGTTACAAGACCATGGTGCTTGCCTATGGAGCTGTGAGGGGATCGGCACCTCTGTACCTTCAGGCTCTGATCAGTCCCTACACCCAAACGAGGGCATTGCGTTCATCCACCTCTGGCCTGCTGGCTCCCCTTCCTCTGCGGAAGCATAGTTCCCGCTCAGCCCAGTCAAAACTGTTCGCTGCTCTGGCACCCCAATGGTGGAACAAGCTCCCTCACGACGCCAGGACAGCGGAGTCACTCACCACCTTCCGGAGACATTTGAAACCCCACCTCTTTAAGGAATACCTGGGATAGGATAAAAGTAATCCTTCTACCCCCCCCGCCCCCCCCTAAAAAAAAATAAAAAACATATTGTAAAGTGGTTATCCCACTGGCTATAGGGTGAATGCACCAATTTGTAAGTCGCTCTGGATAAGAGCGTCTGCTAAATGACGTAAATGTAAATGTAAATGTAATACTACTAATAACACTAATACTAATACTACTAATAACACTCATACTAATACTACTAATACCACTCATACTAATACTACTAATAACACTCATACTAATACTACTAATAACACTAATACTAATATAACTAATACCACTAATAATAATACTACTAATAACACTAATACTAATGCTACTAATGACACTAATACTAATACTACTAATAACACTAATACTAATACTACTAATAACACTAATACTAATGCAACTAATACCACTAATATTAATACTACTAATAACACAAATAATAATACTACTAATAACACTAATACTAATACTACTAATAACACAAATACTAATACTACTAATAACACTAATACTAATACTACTAATACCACTAATACTAATACTACTAATAACACTAATACTAATACTACTAATAACACTAATACTAATACTACTAATAACACTAGTACTAATACTACTAATAACACTAATACTAATATAACTAATACCACTAATACTAATACTACTAATAACACTAATACTAATGCTACTAATAACACAAATACTAACACAACTAATAACACTAATACTAATACTACTAATAACACTAATACTAATAATAATAACAATATACAACTGTAATTATCTTCATTAGAAAGTCATTGCACAAATAAAATGTGCAACGTTAAAGAATACATGTTAAATAATGAAATGACTTTGGCATCTATCTATCCATTTCTGTCTCTGTGTGCCTGCAGTACCCCATCATCTAAACAGATCAGCGACAGCACTTCCTGCCGTCTCCAGCCAGTCGATTTGAGAAGCCATATCAATTGTGCATTCAAACACCAGATCGCTTTGACATTCTGCCTGACATTCAGGTAGCATAGCAACAAGACAACACAGTTATGAGCCTGGTGTGAGAATATAGCTGCTTTTGAAAAGGTTGACACGAGAGGGGTTAGTGAAGCTGTGGCTTGCCTCTTCTTTTCAACCTAGCTCAAGAATCTCATTTGAAATTTAAAGCACCTTTTTTTGTATCTGAAAATACCTTTACAATAAGTTTATAAATAAGTCCCAAAGGGAGAGCGTTACTATAGTCCCTAGGCCTTTTCAGTATGGCCAAGGGGACACACCACTGTTGCTTTCTGAGCTAAATGTAAATGACTATGGCTGGTATTATGAAACTGATTTCATTGAAAGAGCACATAAAACATGAGCTGGTCAGAAGGGGTTATGTAAATGCAGTTTCGACCGCTGAGCTAAATGCATAATTCATAATTCATAAAGATGAATTCAATATGAGGGCAGGCCTTCTTTCGATTGGCACTCTCCATTAAAAATGCAAGCCCAAATATATATTTTTTCCTTAACCCTTTCAAATATTACCAATACTACTCGCAGAACCACTTAGTCTATATAATATTACTAACCAATTGCATATAATTTAATTTATTAGGATCCCCATTAGCTGTTGCGGTCATGCAGCAGCTACTCTTCCTGGGGTCCACACAAAACATGAAACATGACATAATACAGAACATTATTAGACAAGAACAGCTCAAGGACCTCAACAATAATAACACAATACTAATAACACTCCTACATCCACTGGGACCACTAATTCTAATAACCACTCCAAAATAGCTCAATCCAGATCTATCCCTAGAATCATACTATAACTCCAAACGTGAAGTCATCACAGTGAACTCTTGTTGTTCACTAATAAAACTAACAGCAACAATAAAAGCCCCACTCTTCCTAGAAACATGGCAGAAGGCAACTCTATACTTTATCATTTACCGAATGATGCAATTAGCAGCCATGGCTGTGCAGCTGTGGCCTGGCTGATTGTGTTTGAGCCGCGCCGAGCGGGCCTCTCTCTCTCTGGACATCCCCTGAGATGGGGGGGCTAGAAAACACTCTGAAACAGAATAAAGACAAAAGCCCTCGAAGGATGAGGGTTGTTTGTTACATTGAAACTGACACACAAAGTCTGTTTCTTGTTCTTGTTGTTTCTGTGTTTTATGATCGTTATCTGATAAATGCAGACAGGAATGAAAAGCCCCCCGATGATAAATAAGATGGTGGCTCTGAGGAGGGTGCGGCTTCTTGGTTTTTACTCTACTTTTTTTATTTAATTAATTAATACTTTGTTTGCTCAGAATGTTCGTGCAATAATTTTATGCGAAAATGTTTATTCTATTCTACTGAGCCATTTACTTTGTTTGTATCTTATATTTTATTATTTCTTATTGTTGTTACATTGTCCAGAAGGAACCTGTAAGTAGGCATTTCGTTGGACGGTGTATACCATGTGTATCCTGTCCATACGACTAATAAAACTTGAAACTCACCCCTACCCTCCATTAATTACGCACATAAAAAAAAAACTCACTTCCAAAAAGATGCAGGGCTTGGTTTTGTGGGAAACCCCCAGGGTAAAGGGACTTTTGACACGGATGGCCACATATTTCCTCCCCCTTCACCCTGACCCTCGCCCCCCTCCACCCCACTCCGCCTGCTGTCGCCCTAGTGATGGGACACCCCAGCCTGGGAACACAGTATGAACAGTAACACAGTGGTAAACCTATTAAGGCTCCTGAAAGCCCTCCTGTCTCACTAGGACCCCCTCACTAGGTCCCCCCTCACTAGAACCCCCTCACTAGGTCCCCCTCACTAGGTCCCCCCTCACTAGAACCCCCTCACTAGGTCCCCCTCACTAGGTCCCCCTCACTAGGTCCCCCTCACTAGGTCCCCCTCACTACGTCCCCCTCACTAGGTCCCCCTCACTACGTCCCCCTCACTAGGTCCCCCTCACTACGTCCCCCTCACTAGGTCCCCCTCACTAGGTCCCCCTCACTAGGTCGCCCTCACTAGGTCCCCCTCACTAGGTCCCCCTCACTAGGTCCCCCTCACTAGGTCCCCCTCACTACGTCCCCCTCACTAGGTCCCCCTCACTACGTCCCCCTCACTAGGTCCCCCTCACTAGGTCCCCCTCACTACGTCCCCCTCACTACGTCCCCCTCACTAGGTCCCCCTCACTACGTCCCCCTCACTAGGTCCCCCTCACATGGTCCCCCTCACTAGGTCCCCCTCACTAGGTCCCCCTCACATGGTCCCCCTCACTAGGTCCCCCTCACTAGGTCCCCCTCACTAGGTCCCCCTCACTAGGTCCCCCTCACATGGTCCCCCTCACTAGGTCCCCCTCACATGGTCCCCCTCACTAGGTCCCCCTCACTAGGTCCCCCTCACTACGCTCCCTCACTAGGTCCCCCTCACTAGGTCCCCCTCACTAGACCCCCCTCACTAGGTCCCCCTCACTAGGTCCCCCTCACTACGCCCCCCTCACTAGGTCCCCCTCACTACGCTCCCTCACTAGGTCCCCCTCACTAGGTCCCCCTCACTAGACCCCCCTCACTAGACCCCCCTCACTAGGTCCCCCTCACTAGGTCCCCCTCACTACGCCCCCCTCACTAGGTCCCCCTCACTAGGTCCCCCTCACTAGGTCCCCCTCACTACGCTCCCTCACTAGGTCCCCCTCACTAGGTCCCCCTCACTAGGTCCCCCTCACTACGCCCCCCTCACTAGGTCCCCCTCACTAGTTCCCCCTCACTACGCTCCCTCACTAGGTCCCCCTCACTAGGTCCCCCTCACTAGACCCCCCTCACTAGACCCCCCTCACTAGGTCCCCCTCACTACGCCCCCCTCACTAGGTCCCCCTCACTAGGTCCCCCTCACTAGGTCCCCCTCACTACGCCCCCCTCACTAGGTCCCCCTCACTAGGTCCCCCTCACTAGGTCCCCCTCACTACGCCCCCCTCACTACGCCCCCCTCACTAGGTCCCCCTCACTAGACCCCCCTCACTAGACCCCCCTCACTAGGTCCCCCTCACTAGACCCCCTCACTAGGTCCCCCTCACTAGGTCCCCCTCACTACGTCCCCCTCACTACGTCCCCCTCACTAGGTCCCCCTCACTAGGTCCCCCTCACATGGTCCCCCTCACTAGGTCCCCCTCACTAGGTCCCCCTCACATGGTCCCCCTCACTAGGTCCCCCTCACTAGGTCCCCCTCACTAGGTCCCCCTCACTAGGTCCCCCTCACTAGGTCCCCCTCACTACGCTCCCTCACTAGGTCCCCCTCACTAGGTCCCCCTCACTAGGTTCCCCTCACTAGGTCCCCCTCACTAGGTCCCCCTCACATGGTCCCCCTCACTAGGTCCCCCTCACTAGGTCCCCCTCACATGGTCCCCCTCACTAGGTCCCCCTCACTAGGTCCCCCTCACTAGGTCCCCCTCACTAGACCCCCCTCACTACGCTCCCTCACTAGGTCCCCCTCACTAGGTCCCCCTCACTAGGTCCCCCTCACTACGCTCCCTCACTAGGTCCCCCTCTCTAGTCCCCCTCACTAGATCCCCCTCACTAGGGCCCCCTCACTAGGTCCCCCTCACTACGCCCCCCTCACTAGGTCCCCCTCACTAGGTCCCCCTCACTACGTTCCCTCACTAGGTCCCCCTCACTAGGTCCTCCTCACTAGGTCCCCCTCACTAGACCCCCCTCACTAGACCCCCCTCACTAGGTCCCCCTCACTACGCCCCCCTCACTAGGTCCCCCTCACTAGGTCCCCCTCACTACGCCCCCCTCACTACGCCCCCCTCACTAGGTCCCCCTCACTAGACCCCCCTCACTAGGTCCCCCTCACTAGGTCCCCCTCACTAGGTCCCCCTCACTACGCTCCCTCACTAGGTCCCCCTCACTAGGTCCCCCTCACTAGGTCCCCCTCACTAGACCCCCCTCACTAGACCCCCCTCACTAGGTCCCCCTCACTAGGTCCCCCTCACTAGGTCCCCCTCACTACGCTCCCTCACTAGGTCCCCCTCACTAGATCCCCCTCACTAGGTCCCCCTCACTAGGTCCCCCTCACTAGACCCCCCTCACTAGGTCCCCCTCACTAGGGCCCCCTCACTAGGGCCCCCTCACTAGGTCCCCCTCACTACGCCCCCCTCACTAGGTCCCCCTCACTAGGGCCCCCTCACTAGGGCCCCCTCACTAGGTCCCCCTCACTACGCCCCCCTCACTAGGTCCCCCTCACTAGGTCCCCCTCACATGGTCCCCCTCACTAGGTCCCCCTCACTAGGGCCCCCTCACTAGGGCCCCCTCACTAGGTCCCCCTCACTACGCCCCCCTCACTAGGTCCCCCTCACTAGGTCCCCCTCACATGGTCCCCCTCACTAGGTCCCCCTCACTAGGTCCCCCTCACTACGCTCCCTCACTAGGTCCCCCTCACTAGGTCCCCCTCACTAGGTCCCCCTCACTAGGTCCCCCTCACTAGGTCCCCCTCACATGGTCCCCCTCACTAGGTCCCCCTCACATGGTCCCCCTCACTAGGTCCCCCTCACTAGGTCCCCCTCACTAGGTCCCCCTCACTAGACCCCCCTCACTACTCTCCCTCACTAGGTCCCCCTCACTAGGTCCCCCTCACTAGGTCCCCCTCACTACGCTCCCTCACTAGGTCCCCCTCTCTAGATCCCCCTCACTAGATCCCCCTCACTAGGGCCCCCTCACTAGGTCCCCCTCACTACGCCCCCCTCACTAGGTCCCCCTCACTAGGTCCCCCTCACTACGTTCCCTCACTAGGTCCCCCTCACTAGGTCCTCCTCACTAGGTCCCCCTCACTAGACCCCCCTCACTAGACCCCCCTCACTAGGTCCCCCTCACTACGCCCCCTCACTAGGTCCCCCTCACTAGGTCCCCCTCACTAGGTCCCCCTCACAACGCCCCCCTCACTACGCCCCCCTCACTAGGTCCCCCTCACTAGACCCCCCTCACTAGGTCCCCCTCACTAGGTCCCCCTCACTACGCTCCCTCACTAGGTCCCCCTCACTAGGTCCCCCTCACTAGGTCCCCCTCACTAGACCCCCCTCACTAGACCCCCCTCACTAGGTCCCCCTCACTAGGTCCCCCTCACTAGGTCCCCCTCACTACGCTCCCTCACTAGGTCCCCCTCACTAGATCCCCCTCACTAGGGCCCCCTCACTAGGTCCCCCTCACTAGACCCCCCTCACTAGGTCCCCCTCACTAGGGCCCCCTCACTAGGGCCCCCTCACTAGGTCCCCCTCACTACGCCCCCCTCACTAGGTCCCCCTCACTAGGTCCCCCTCACTACGCTCCCTCACTAGGTCCCCCTCACTAGGTCCCCCTCACTAGGACCCCCTCACTAGACCCCCCTCACTAGACCCCCCTCATTAGGTCCCCCTCACTAGGTCCCCCTCACTACGCCCCCCTCACTAGGTCCCCCTCACTGGGCCCCCCTCACTAGGTCCCCCTCACTACGCCCCCCTCACTAGGTCCCCCTCACTAGTTCCCCCTCACTACGCTCCCTCACTAGGTCCCCCTCACTAGGTCCCCCTCACTAGGTCCCCCTCACTAGACCCCCCTCACTAGACCCCCCCTCACTAGGTCCCACTCACTACGCCCCCCTCACTAGGTCCCCCTCACTAGGTCCCCCTCACTAGGTCCCCCTCACTACGCCCCCCTCACTACGCCCCCCTCACTAGGTCCCCCTCACTAGGTCCCCCTCACTACGCCCCCCTCACTACGCCCCCCTCACTAGGTCCCCCTCACTAGACCCCCCTCACTAGGTCCCCCTCACTAGGTCCCCCTCACTAGACCCCCTCACTAGGTCCCCCTCACTAGGTCCCCCTCACTAGACCCCCCTCACTAGGTCCCCCTAACTAGGCTCCCCTCACTAGGTCCCCCTCACTACGCCCCCCTCACTAGGTCCCCCTCACTACGCTCCCTCACTAGGTCCCCCTCACTAGGTCCCCCTCACTAGGTCCCCCTCACTAGACCCCCCTCACTAGGTCCCCCTCACTACGCCCCCCTCACTAGGTCCCCCTCACTACGCCCCCCTCACTAGGTCCCCCTCACTACGCTCCCTCACTAGGTCCCCCTCACTAGGTCCCCCTCACTAGGTCCCCCTCACTAGACCCCCCTCACTAGGTCCCCCTCACTACGCCCCCCTCACTAGGTCCCCCTCACTAGGTCCCCCTCACTAGGTCCCCCTCACTACGCTCCCTCACTAGGTCCCCCTCACTAGACCCCCCTCACTAGACCCCCTCACTAGGTCCCCCTCACTAGGTCCCCCTCACTAGACCCCCCTCACTAGGTCCCCCTAACTAGGCTCCCCTCACTAGGTCCCCCTCACTAGGTCCCCCTCACTAGACCCCCCTCACTAGTTCCCCCTCACTACGCCCCCCTCACTAGGTCCCCCTCACTAGGTCCTCCTCACTAGGTCCCCCTCACTAGACCCCCCTCACTAGACCCCCCTCACTAGGTCCCCCTCACTAGACCCCCCTCACTAGGTCCCCCTCACTAGGTCCCCCTCACTACGTCCCCCTCACTAGACCCCCCTCACTAGGCCCCCCTCACTAGACCCCCCTCACTAGACCCCCCTCACTAGACCCCCCTCACTAGGTCCCCCTCACTAGGTCCCCCTCACTAGACCCCCCTCACTAGGTCCCCCTCACTAGACCCCCCTCACTAGGTCCCCCTCACTAGTTTCCCCTCACTAGACCCCCCTCACTAGGTCCCCCTCACTAGACCCCCCTCACTAGACCCCCCTCACTAGGTCCCCCTCACTAGGTCCCCCTCACTAGACCCCCCTCACTAGGTCCCCCTCACTAGACCCCCTCACTAGGTCCCCCTCACTAGGTCCCCCTCACTAGGTCCCCCTCACTAGACCCCCCTCACTAGGTCCCCCTCACTAGGTCCCCCTCACTAGACCCCCCTCACTAGACCCCCCTCACTAGGTCCTCCTCACTAGGTCCCCCTCACTACGCCCCCCTCACTACGTCCACCTCACTAGGTCCCCCTCACTAGGTCCCCCTCACTAGACCCCCCTCACTAGGTCCCCCCTCACTAGGTCCCCCTCAGCTCACAGTTGAAGCAGCTAAAGTTTACAACAATGGACTTGTGTAATTAGTGGAGCACTTATCAGTGACATTATGCTATAGAGAGGGAGGGGCAGAAACAAAGGGACAGGGCCCCGGAGCACTAACACCACAGTATCTGTTCAGAGCCAATCAACAGGCAGAGCAGCACAATGACAAGAGCAATGACCCAGAGCGTAGAAAGCAAAGACACTTCGTTAATGAGATGGGAGGGAGTGAAGTCTACTGCAACAGAGCACTCACAGAATTCTCATTTAAGAATGTCATTAATGATGTCACACTAACTCTATCTACGGTACTGTACATAAAGCATTCACAAGCACTGTATAGATTTGATCAAACGGTGTTGTCAAATGTGACATTCTTTTTTTTAGATGACATTTTATGGGTGTGTTAGGAATGAACTACATACTCGAGCCCGGACCGTACCAGTACCGCCACACTCGATAGTAGCGTGGCAAGGAAACGAAACACGAAGCGGATTTAACTTCTATAGGAACACAGCCCAAATGTTGGAAACAAACATCGTTATGTTGTCATCCAGAGTCACATTAATTTATTTTCCAAGCTATAGCACACAATATTTTACATCCAGCAGGTTTTTAAAGGACCAAAGAGTTTGGTCTGCTTCGTGTTTCTATTTTTGCCATGAAAAAAATATCCTAATTCTGGTATTGCCACAGGCCTAACACAAACACCAATAAACAGTCATTTAGCCCAACAAATAGGTCTCATTAGAAAGTGCTGCTAGGTTTGATCCTTATCATAGGATAATGTGAAGTAGCATGGGGAATTCTCTAGCAGAGGGTTGTATCAATTTAAACAGCTACATTTGACCATACATCACCGTATAGCTGAGTGTGTCAAGAGGCAAGAGTGGCAGTTAGTTTGAGTCTTTTCTCTTGGGTTTAGCATAATAATAATAATAATAATAATAATAATAATAATACAGCGGCTTGCGAAAGTATTCACCACCCCTTGGCATTTTTCCTATTTTGTTGCCTTACAACCTGGAATTAAAATGGCTTTTTTGGGGGGTTTGTGTGACATTCGTTGTGTAACGGATTGGACCAAGGTGCAGCGTGGTATGCGTACATAGTCGTTTATTATATAAACACCGACAAAATAACAAAATCCAACAGAACGTGAAGTTCAAAAGGCTAAACATCCAACAAGCCAAACTGAAACAAGATCCCACAACTAAGGTAGGCAACATGGCTGCCTAAGTATGATCCCCAATCAGAGACTGGGCACCGGTGGAGCGGACTGCTCTGGCACTGGAGTGGAGCAGCTGACCGGAGCTGGACTAGGCACCGGTGGAGCGGACTGCTCTGACCCTGGACTGGACCGTACCGGGCTGGGGACACGCACCACTAGTCTGGTGCGAGGAGCAGGCACGGGCCGTACCGGGGACACACACCACTAGTCTGGGGCGAGGAGCAGGTACGGGGCGCACCGGGCTGGCGACACACACCACTGGTTTGGTGCGAGGAGCAGGTACGGGCCGTACAGGACTGGCGACACGTACCACTGGTCTGGTGCGAGGAGCAGGCACGGGCCGTACCGGACTGGAGACACGCACCACTGGTTTGGTGCGAGGAGCAGGCACGGGCCGTACCGGACTGGAGACACGCACCACTGGTTTGGTGCGAGGAGAAGGCACGTGCCGTACCGGTCTGTGAAGGCGCACTGGTGGCACAATGCGTAAAGCTGGCGCATAGCCTGGTGCCTGCACGGTCACACGCTCCTCAACGCGAGTGCGGGGAGTTGGCTCTGCTAAACCTGGCTCCTCCAGCCTCTGCTCTAAGGACTGAGCTCTCTGCTGCTGGAGGGTTAACTCCTCTCTCAGCTCCTCCTGTTGCCTGGCCAGCTCCTCTCTGTGCATCCACTGACTCCTTCTCCCTGTGAGCCTCCTGTAGCGCCTCCCTCTGAAGGGAGAACTCCTGCTCCCTCTGAGCTAACAGCCCCCGCAATGTGGTGGTCTCCTCTCTCAGAGTGCTGAGCTGCAGGTCTTGGAGGGCCTCTACTATAGCGGCCTCCTCCTCCTCCACAGTCAGCCTTTTCATAGCCACCTCATGCTTCGTCGACCACCTCGTGTGCCCCCCAAAAAATGTTATTGGGGTTGCCTCTCGGGCCTCCTTCGTCGTTGTGCACTTCGGATTCGCCGTTTATCCTTTCTTGCTGTCTCCGTCTGCTCCCAAGGAAGGCGATCCATACCTGCCTGGATCTCTTCCCAAGTCCAGGATCCCTTACCGTCCAAAATATCCTCCCATGTCCATGTTGTCTGCTCTTCCTGTTCACGCTGCTTGGTCCGTTGGTGGTTGGATCTTCTGTCACGTTCGTTGTGTAAAGGATTGGACCAAGGTGCAGCGTGGTATGCGTACATAGTCGTTTATTATATAAACACCGACAAAATAACAAAATCCAACAGAACGTGAAGTTCAAAAGGCTAAACATCCAACAAGCCAAATTGAAACAAGATCCCACAACATAGGTAGGCAAAATGGCTGCCTAAGTATGATCCCCAATCAGAGACAACGATCGACAGCTGCCTCTGATTGGGAACCACACCCGGCCAACATAGAAATAGATAACATAGATCTACACATAGATATTCACACTCTGACCAAACCAACTAGAGATCTCTATGTCAGGGCGTGACAGTTTGTATCATTTGATTTACACAACATGCCTACCACTTTGAAGATGCAAATATTTTTTGGTGTGAAACAAACGAGAAATAATACAAAAAAACAGAAAACTTGAGCGTGCATAACTATTCACCCTCCCAAAGTCAATACTTTGTAGAGCCACCTTTTGCAGCAATTACAGCTGCAAGTCTCTTGGGGTATGTCTCCATAAGCTTGGCACATCTAGCCACTGGGATTTCTGCCCATTCTTCAAGGAAAAACTGCTCCAGCTCCTTCAAGTTGGATGGGTTCTGCTGGTGTACAGCAATCTTTAAGTCATACCACATATTCTCAATTAGATTGAGGTCTGGGCTTTGACTAGGCCATTCCAAGACATTTAAATGTTTCCTCTTAAACCACTCCAGTGTTGCTTTAGCAGTATGCTTAGGGTCATTGTCCTACTGGAAGGTGAACCTCCGTCCCAGTCTCAAATCTCTGGAAGACTGAAACAGGTTTAACTCAAGAATTTCCCTGTATTTAGCACCATCCATCATTCCTTCAATTCTGACCAGTTACCCAGTCCCTGCCGATAAAAAACATCTCCACAGCATGATGCTGCCACCACCATGCTTCACTATGGGGATGGTGTTCTCGTAATGATGAGAGGTGTTGGGTTTGCGCCAGACATAGCGTTTTCCTTAATGGCCAAAAAGCTCAATTTTATTCTCATCTGACCAGAATACCTTCTTCCATATGTTTGGGGAGTCTCCCACATGCCTTTTGGCGAACACCAAACGTGTTTGCTTATTTTTTTTCTTTAAGCAAATGCTTTTTTTCTGGCCACTCTTCCATAAAGCCCAGCTCTGTGGAGTGTACGGCTTAAAGTGGTCCTGTGGACAGATACTCCAATCTCCGCTGTGGAGCTTTGCAGCTCCTTCAGGGTTATCTTTGGTCTCTTTGTTGCCTCTCTGATTAATGCCCTCCTTGCCTGGTCCGTGAGCTTTGGTGGGCGGCCCTCTCTTGGCAGGTTTGTTGTGGTGCCATATTCTTTCAATTTTTTTAATAATGGATTTAATGGTGCTCAGTGGGATGTTCAAAGTTTCTGATATTTATTTATAACCCAACCCTGATCTGTACTTCTCCACAGCTTTGTCCCTGACCTGTTTGGAGAGCTCCTTGGTCTTCATGTTGCCGCTTGCTTGGTGGTGCCCCTTGCTTAGAGGTGTTGCAGACTCTGGGGCCTTTCAGAACATGTGTATATATACTGAGATCATGTGACACTTAGATTGCACACAGGTGTACTATTTAACAAATTATGTGATTTCTGAAGGTAATTGGTTGCACCAGATTGTCACGATCGTTATAAACAGCGGACCAAGGCGCAGCGTGATAGGCGTACATCTTTATTTAATTAACGTACTTAACACTCACGAACAAAAACAACAAACCAAACGATACGTGAAGTCCTAGGTTAAAACACCAAAACAAACCTTACGGAACAAGATCCCACAAACAACAGTGCCAAACAAGCTGCCTAAGTATGGTCCCCAATCAGAGACAACGAGAATCAGCTGCCTCTGATTGGGAACCACCCTGGCCAACATAGAAAACACGAACTAGAACAAAACATAGAAAATCACACATAGAAAATCCACACCCTGGCTCAACATATAAGAGTCCCCAGAGCCAGGGCGTGACAGTACCCCCCCCCCCAAAGGCGCGGACTGCGACCGCGCCAACCAAACTCAAGAGGGTAGGGGCCGGGTGGGCATTCCGCCTCGGAGGCGGATCCGGCTCCGGGCGTGACCACCACTCTCTCTCTAACCCCCCGTAGCGCCCCTGGTCTGGTCTGGCCCCGCTGGCCGGAGCTGGACTGGACATCGGTGGAGCGGATTGCTCTGGCTCCGGTGTGGAGCAGCTGACCGGTGCCGGACCAGGCACCGGTGGAACAGGCACGGACCGTGCCGGACTGACGACGCACACCACTGGCCTGGTGCGGGGAGCAGGAACGGGCCGGACCGGGCTGACGAAGCGCACCACTGGCTTGGTGCGGGGAGTAGGAACAAGCCGGACCGGGCTGGCGACGCGCACCACTGGCTTGGTGCGGGGAGCAGGAACAGGCCGGACCGGGCTGGCGACGCACACCACTGGCTTGGTGCGGGGAGCAGGCCGGACCGGGCTGGCGACGCGCACCACTGGCTTGGTGCGGGGAGCAGTAACAGGCCGGACCGTGCTGGCGACGCGCACCACTGGCTTGGTGCGGGGAGCAGGAACAGGCCGGACCGGGCTGGCGACGCGCACCACTGGCTTGGTGCGGGGAGCAGGAACAGGCCGGACCGGGCTGGCGACGCGCACCATGGGCTTGGTGCGGGGAGCTGGAACAGGCCGGACCAGGCTGGCGACGCGCACCACTGGCTTGGTGCGGGGAGCAGGAACAGGCCGGACCGGGCTGGCGACGCGCACCACTGGCTTGGTGCGGGGAGCAGGAACAGGCCGGACCGGGCTGGCGACGCGCACCACTGGCTTGGTGCGGGGAGCAGGCTGGACCGGGCTGGCGACGCGCACCACTGGCTTGGTGCGGGGAGCAGTAACAGGCCGGACCGGGCTGGCGACGCGCACCACTGGCTTGGTGCGGGGAGCAGGAACAGGCCGGACCTGGCTGGCGACGCGCACCACTGGCTTGGTGCGGGGAGCAGGAACAGGCCGGACCAGGCTGGCGACGCGCACCATGGGCTTGGTGCGGGGAGCAGGAACAGGCCGGACCAGGCTGGCGACGCGCACCACTGGCTTGGTGCGGGGAGCAGGAACAGGCCGGACCGGGCTGGCGACGCGCACCACTGGCTTGGTGCGGGGAGCAGGAACAGGCCGGGCTGGACAGGGAACACGCCCCATTGGCTTGGTGCGGGGAGCAGGAACAGGCCGGGCTGGACTGGGAACACGCACCATTGGCTTGGTGCGGGGAGCAGGAACAGGCCGGGCTGGACTGGGAACACGCACCATTGGCTTGGTGCGGGGAGCAGGAACAGGCCGGGCTGGACTGGGAACACGCACCATTGGCTTGGTGCGGGGAGCCGGAACGGGCCGGGCCGGACTGTGGATACGCACCACTAGCCTGGTGCGGGGAGCAGGAACGGGCCGGGCCGGACTGGGAACACGCACCACTGGCTTAGTGCGAGGAGCAGGAATGGGTCGGGCCGTACTGGGAACACGCACCACTAACTTAGTGCGGGGAGCAGGAACGGGCCGGACCGTACTGGGAACACACACCACTGGCCTTGTGCGGGAAGCAGGAATGGGTCGAGCCGTACTGGGAACACGCACCACTGGCTTAGTGCGGGGATCAGGAACGGGCCGGACCGGACTGGTGACACACACCACTTCCTTGGTGCGAGGAGCGGGACTGGGTTTCCTCATAAACCTCAGCTCCCTCTGCTGCCTACTCAGTTCCTCTCGCCTTGCCTCTACACTCTCCTTCTCCCTTAACGCCTCCTGTAGCTCCTCCCTCTGACCAATTAACTCCTGCTCCCTCTGGACCAATAGCCCCCGTAACCTGGTGGCCTCCTCTCCTAGTCTGCAGATACGCCCCGTCGCTGCCTCCTGCTGCCCCGTCGTCCACGGCGTGTGCCCCCCAAAAAATGTTCTTGGGGTTGCCTCTCGGGTGTCCGTCGTCGGCACGGTTGGCATCGTTCCTCCTCTCCTGCCTGGGCATTTTCATACATCGCCCTCCGGTAACGGACGGCCTCCTCCTCCGTGATTTTCCCCCAACCGAGGAGGACATCTACTAACGTAACCTCCGGCGTTTGCTCCTGGACACGCTGCTTGGTCCTCTTATGGTGGGATCTTCTGTCACGATCGTTATAAACAGCGGACCAAGGCGCAGCGTGATATGCGTACATTTTTATTTAATTAACGTTCTTAACACTCACGAACAAAAACAACAAACCAAACGATACGTGAAGTCCTAGGTTAAAACACCAAAACAAATCTCACAAACAACAGTGCCAAACAAGCTGCCTAAGTATGGTCCCCAATCAGAGACAACGAGAATCAGCTGCCTCTGATTGGGAACCACCCTGGCCAACATGGTAAACACGAACTAGAACAAAACATAGAAAATCACACATAGAAAATCCACACCCTGGCTCAACATATAAGAGTCCCCAGAGCCAGGGCGTGACACAGATCTTATTTAGGGGCTTCATAGCAAAGGGGGTGAATACATATGCACGCACCACTTTTCCGTTATTTATTGTTTTGAATTTTTTGAAACAAGTAATTTTTTTCACTTCATCAATTTTGACTATTTTGTGTATGTCCATTACATGAAATCCAGATTAAAATCCATTTAAATTACAAGTTGTAATGCAACAAAATAGGAAAAACACCAAGGGGGATGAATACTTTTGCAAGGCACTGTATATGCCATTTAGCATATGCTTTTATTCAAAGCGGCTTATAGTCATGTATGCATACATTTTATTTAAGGGTGGCCCCGGAAATCGAATCCAGAAATCTGGAATTGCGAGGATCAAGCTCGTCACCAAGCTCGGGACCCTGGGACTGAACACCTCCCTCTGCAGTTGGATCCTGGACTTCCTGATGGGTCGCCCCCAGGTGGTGAGAGTAGGCAACAACACATCCGCCACGCTGACCCTCAACACGGGGGCCCCTCAGGGGTGTGTACTCAGCCCCCCACCTGTACTCCCTGTTCACCCATGACTGTGTGGCCACGCACGACTCCAACTCAATCATCAAGTTTGCTGACGACACAACGGGGGTAGGCTTGGGTCAAGAGCTTTAAGTTCCTCTGTGTCCACATCACTGAGGACTTAACATGGTTCTCTCACACCAGAACTGTAGTCACACAGACTGTTCTCCATGCTCCCGTCCGGCAGGCGGTACCAGTGCATCAAGACTCAGACAAACAGACTCCTAAACAGCTTCTATCCCCTGGCCATAAGACTGTTAAATGGCTAACAACTACTGCTCTCCCTCTCCCACAGACTGTCCACACTGGCTGTATGCCCATCCACATGTCACTACCCGCTCAGACACAACCTACGCTGCTGCTAAAATGATTATTGATTAGATGTATTACTCCATTACACTGCTGTCCATTGATTATTGATTTCCATCACCATTAGTATTTATCTATTTATCCTACGACCAGTCACTTTTTATGTATAAAACCACCTCAACCACTCCTGTACCCCTGCACGTTGAATAAGGTGCTGACACTGACCTGTATATACAACCACTCCAGTACCCCTGCACATTGAATAAGGTACTGACACTGACCTGTATATTCAACCACTCCAGTACCCCTGCACATTGAATAAGGTACTGACACTGACCTGTATATTCAACCACTCCAGTACCCCTGCACGTTGAATAAGGTACTGACCTGTATATACAACCACTCCAGTACCCCTGCACATTGAATAAGGTACTGACATGTATATACAACCACTCCAGTACCCCTGCACATGGAATAAGGTACTGATACTGACCTGTATATACAACCACTCCAGTACCCCTGCACGTTGAATAAGGTACTGACACTGACCTGTATATTCAACCACTCCAGTACCCCTGCACATGGAATAAGGTACTGATACTGACCTGTATATACAACCACTCCAGTACCCCTGCATGTTGAATAAGGTACTGACACTGACCTGTATATTCAACCACTCCAGTACCCCTGCACATTGAATAAGGTACTGACACTGACCTGTATATTCAACCACTCCAGTACCCCTGCACGTTGAATAAGGTACTGACACTGACCTGTATATACAACCACTCCAGTACCCCTGCACATTGAATAAGGTACTGATACTGACCTGTATATACAACCACTCCAGTACCCCTGCACATTAAATAAGGTACTGACCTGTATATACAACCACTCCAGTACCCCTGCACATTGAATATATTATTATCAGTGCATTGTGGGAAAGAGCTCTGAAGGTAAGAATTTCACTGTACTGTTTTTACACCTGTTGTATCCTGTGGCGAATAAACAGTGAAACTTTACACAATGCTCTCCCAACGTCTTACCGAATCATGCTCATCCAACACTCCTCAACTGTCTTATTCGAACCAAGAGGCATGGATATCTCCCTCCCTGACATGATGATCCATGCCTGACATGATCCATACTTCACCTTTGGAGAATTCTTGACTATAGTTTGCTTGTAACAGGAAGTACTATAATTAATGGCACCCCATCTGTAATGAAGTACTGTAAATAATGGCACCCATCTGCAATGAAGTACTGTAATTAATGGCACCCCATCTGTAATGAAGTACTGTAAATAATGGCACCCATCTGCAATGAAGTACTGTAATTAATGGCACCCCATCTGTAATGAAGTACTGTAATTAATGGCACTCTGATCTCCATCCCAGTCACCAAACTTTTGATTCCCCTGTGTCCTCCCACCCTCCCATCCACCCAGGCCCTGTGTCCAGACAGACGGCACAGAACAGGCCTCTCTCCCTACTCTCCCTCTCTCTCCCTCTCCCCCTCTCCCCCCCTCCCCCATCTCCCTCTAATCTGATCTAATTACAGAAGTCACTCCTGGTCCAATCAGCAGGCAGGCTGCGATTAGCCCTATACCATATGGCACGGCAGTGTCAGACCACTATCCAGATGTAGGATCTTAATTTGATCACCCTGTTGTTGCAGGAAATCTCCTGCACTGGAGGACATGCAAACTTGTAGAGTATTTGAGGTTTAAAAAATGTCCACTTTAAAATTACAGACTTGATTTTTATTAGCTAAAAATGTATCAACCGCTACAAAAATGTCCATTAATTATAATCCACGCAATAATGCACAGTTCCGGTTGCTGCAGGATTATTTTCCTGCTGTGAGAAGCTGGTCAAATTAAGATCTTGCATCTGTACCCTCACAGGGGAAATCTATCCACAAAATATTATAGGGAGAGGCTGGAAACTTGGAACGAAGAGCGCTGTGTTGTGTTGCACCGGTGCGTGGGTGATGATACAGATTACGGAAACAAGAAACCAAAATGGAGAGGCGACTGACAGTAAGTCTTAACAGTCCCTAAGGAAGACAGATATTTACTAAAGGAAAAAGAAAAAACTATCTGCTAGTAAAACAACACACAATTAGATAAAAACTAATTGAATATAGACATCTAGAGAAAAATGTTCTGTTCTACTACACAAGCAGTGTTTTGTACGGTGACACCACCACACTCCTCTTCATTTGGTCGGATCTGTTTATTGACGGTCTGCAGTTAAGTGGGACCAGATAGTGATCAATACGGCATGGGTCAGGGGACCCACTGGGACTCAAATTAATAAAGTCTTAAACGCCAGCGGGAAGAACAACCCTCCACTCTGCAATACCGCTGCCCTACTGCTGCTAATAGAGAGAGAGCTGGGAGAAAACATTTACAGTAAACACTAACTACTACACACACGCTGTTCCCTGTACTCTCTATACATTAGAAACATCAAGAACACATACTCTGTTCCCTGTACTCTCTATACATTAGAAACATCAAGAACACATACTCTGTTCCCTGTATTCTCTATACATTAGAAACATCAAGAACACATACTCTGTTCCCTGTATTCTCTATACATTAGAAACATCAAGAACACATACTCTGTTCCCTGTACTCTCTATACATTAGAAACATCAAGAACACATACTCTGTTCCCTGTACTCTCTATACATTAGAAACATCAAGAACACATACTCTGTTCCCTGTACTCTCTATACATTAGAAACATCAAGAACACATACTCTGTTCCCTGTACTCTCTATACATTAGAAACATCAAGAACACATACTCTGTTCCCTGTACTCTCTATACATTATAAGCATCAAGAGCACAGACACAAAGAGCATTGAAAATACATCACCCATCTATTTAAATCCCAACATAAAGATAGTGATGGTTCCACCATTGCACACACACACAGTCACAGTCAAACACAGTCACAGTCACACACAGTCGCACACACACAGTCGCACACACACACAGTCACACACACACACAGCACACACACACACAGCACACACAGTCACACACACACACAGTCACATACACACAGTCACACACACAAAGTCACACACACACATGCACACGCACATACACACACACACAGCACACACAGTCACAGTCACACACACAGCACATACACACACAGCACACACAGTCACACTCACACACACACAGTCACAAACAAAGCATCTATCCAATAAGAAGATGAAAGCCGGCTCATTTAAAACCCACTCCTCGATGCCTCTTCAGAGATGACATCACAATGGTGAGTGGAGGCCAAGGAAACTCATCACCATGATGAGACCCTCAGACCTATGGCAGTGGTGCTATCTGCCTCCCTCCCTCCTCCCTCCCTCCCTCCCTCCCTCCACCCTCCCTCACACAAACACAGCACGCATATATACATACATACCCTACACCAGGGAAACCATCCCCTACACCAGGGAAACCATCCCCTACACCAGGGAATCCATCCCTACACCAGGGAAACCATCCCTATACCAGGGAAACCATCCCCTACACCAGGGAAACCATCCCCTACACCAGAGAAACCATCCCTACACCAGGGAAACCATCCATATACCAGGGAAACCATCCCTACACCAGGGAAACCATCCCTACACCAGGGAAACCACCCCCTACACCAGGGAAACCATCCCCTACACCAGGGAAACCATCCCCTACACCAGGGAAACCATCCCTACACCAGGGAAACCATCCCCTACACCAGGGAAACCATCCCTACACCAGGGAAACCATCCCCTACACCAGGAAAACCATCCCTACACCAGGGAAACCATCCCCTACACCAGGGAAACCATCCCCTACACCAGGGAAACCATCCCCTACACCAGGGAAACCATCCCCTACACCAGGAAAACCATCCCCTACACCAGGGAAACCATCCCCTACACCAGGGAAACCATCCCCTACACCAGGGAAACCATCCCCTACACCAGGGAAACCATCCCCTACACCAGGGAAACCATCCCTACACCAGGGAAACCATCCCCTACACCAGGGAAACCATCCCTACACCAGGGAAACCATCCCCTACACCAGGAAAACCATCCCTACACCAGGGAAACCATCCCCTACACCAGGGAAACCATCCCCTACACCAGGGAAACCATCCCCTACACCAGGGAAACCATCCCCTACACCAGGAAAACCATCCCCTACACCAGGGAAACCATCCCCTACACCAGGGAAACCATCCCTACACCAGGGAAACCATCCCTACACCAGGGAAACCATCCCCTACAACAGGGAAAACATCTCTACACCAGGGAAACCATCCCCTACACCAGGGAAAACATCCCTACACCAGGGAAACCATCCCTACACCAGGGAAACCATCACTACACCAGGGAAACCATCCCCTACACCAGGGAAACCATCCCCTACACCAGGGAAACCATCCCCTACACCAGGGAAACCATCCCTACACCAGGGAAACCATCCCTACACCAGGGAAACCATCCCCTACAGCAGGGAAAACATCTCTACACCAGGGAAACCATCCCCTACACCAGGGAAAACATCCCTACACCAGGGAAACCATCCCTACACCAGGGAAACCATCTCTACACCAGGGAAACCATCCCCTACACCAGGGAAACCATCCCTGGTGCCATCCCCTACACCAGGGAAACCATCCCCTACACCAGGGAAACCATCCCTACACCAGGGAAACCCTCCCTACACCAGGGAAACCATCCCCTACAACAGGGAAAACATCCCTACACCAGGGAAAACATCCCTACACCAGGGAAACCATCCCTTCACCAGGGAAACCATCCCTTCACCAGGGAAACCATCCCCTACACCAGGGAAACCATCCCTACACCAGGGAAACCATCCCTTCACCAGGGAAACCATCCCTACACCAGGGAAACCATCCCTTCACCAGGGAAACCATCCCCTACACCAGGGAAACCATCCCCTACACCAGGGAAACCATCCCTACACCAGGGAAACCATCCCTTCACCAGGGAAACCATCCCCTACACAACAGCACACTGATCAACTATAGACTGTATTGAGTGGCAAGCTTATTTCCCTGTGCTGCTTGGTGCTCTGCCTCTTAGCTTTTAGTAGATTCGGCTATTTCATCCACACCCGTTGCTGACAGGTGTATAAAATCGAGCACACAGCCATGCAATCTCCACATACAAACATTGGCAGTAGAATGGCCTTACTGAAGAGCTTAGTGACTTTCAACGTGGCACCGTCATAGGATGCCACCTTTTCAGTCAGTTCATCAAATTTCTGCCCTGCCAGAGCTGCCCCTGTCAACTGTGAGTGCTGTTATTGTGAAATGGAAACATCTAGGAGCAACAACAGCTCAGCCGCCAAGTGGTAGGCCACACAAGCTCACAGAACGGGACCGCCGAGTGCTGAAGCGCGTAGCGCCTCTGGAAGCAACGTCAGCACAATAACTGTTCGTCGGTAGCTTCATGAAATTGTTTTCCATGGCCGAGCAGCCGCACACTAGCCTAAGATCCCCGTGCGCAATGCCAAGCGTCGGCTGGAGTGGTGTAAAGCTCATCGCCATTGGAGCAGTGGAAACGCGTTCTCCGGAGTGATGAATCACGCTTCACCATCTGGCAGTCCGACAGACTAATCTGGGTTTGGCAGATGCCAGGAGAACGCTACCTGCCCCAATGCATAGTGCCAACTGTAAAGTTTGGTGGAGGAGGAATAATGGTCTGGGGATGGTTTTCATGGTTCAGGCTCCTTAGTTCCAATGAAGGGAAATCTTAACGCTACAGCATACAATGACATTCTAGACGATTCTGTGCTTCCAACTTTGTGGCAACAGTTTGGGGAAGCCCCTTTCCTGTTTCAGCATGACAATTCCCCCGTGCACAAAGCGAGGTCCATACAGAAATGGTTTGTCGAGATTGGTGTGGAAGAACTTGACTGGCATGCACAGAGCCCTGACCTCAACCCCATCGAACACCTTTGAGATGAATTGGAATTGGAACGCCGACTCACTAATGCTGAATGGAAGCAAGTCACCGCAGCAATGTTCCAACATCTAGTGGAAAGCCTTCCCAGAAGAGTGGAGGCTGTTATAGCAGCAAAGGTGGGACCAACTCCATATTAATGCCCAAGATTTTGGAATGAGATGTTCGACGAGCAGGTGTCCACATACTTTTGGTCCATTTGAAAATTAAGGCACTACATTTCAATTAGAGAGAGAGAAAAGACAGTGAGAGAGAGAGAGAGAGAGAGAGAGAGAGAGAGAGAGAGAGAGAGAGAGAGAGAGAGAGAGAGAGAGAGAGAGAGAGAGAGAGAGAGAGAGAGAGAGAGAGAGAGAGAGAGAGAGAGAGAGAGAGAGAGAGAGAGAAGAGAAAGCTCATTGTAATGCTCCTGTCTTTGATTTCTGAGTTCTATGCTGTTCTGATGAGAGGAGATACATTACAGACACGTGTCATCATGCTCCTTCCTCTGTTGGGCTGCTGTTGTCCAACTACCTCTTTAAAGGAATATCTGGAATAGTATAAAATTAATCCTTCTACCCCCCCCCCCCCACCCCACCCCCCCCCAAAAAAAAAGTGGTTGTCCCACTGGCTATCATAAGTTGAATGCACCAATTTGTAAGTTGCTTTGGATAAGAGCGTCTGCTAAATGACGTAAATGTAAGGCCAATGGAAGTCAAAGGGCATTAGTTTCACAGTGAGATGCCTAGTGAGTTCCCTTCCTTATATATATGAAACATGAGCCAAGGCAATCCCAGAGTGCTCTTTGTCATCCCCGCAGTGGAGGGAGGGCTGGTGCATGGCTATTTACATGCAAATGGCCGCCCAATGCTCCCCCTCCCTTTGTCCCACGCCGCATTCCCTTTATCTCTCAGTCAGAGGAGAGGTGCACAGCGCACCGTATAACGATATGAGAAGTACGAGGTTCCATTCCCTTCCTCTATCACCCACAGAAGCATCACCATCACAGGGGTGTCAACAAATGATATATTACCCATAGGGGTGTCAACAAATTATACATTACAGATATGATTGCTGTGTTCCATCCAACACAGATATGATCCAGATGAAGCGGACAAGAGGAATGGAGAGATGATGAGGAATGGAGAGATGAGGGGGAATGGAGAGATGAGGAGGAATGGAGAGATGAGGAGGAATGGAGAGATGAGGAGGAATGGAGAGACGAGGAGGAATGGAGAGATGAGGAGGAATGGAGAGATGAGGAGGAATGGAGAGATGAGGAGGAATGGAGAGATGAGGAGGAATGGAGAGGTGATGAGGAATGGAGAGATGAGGAGGAATGGAGAGATGAGGAGGAATGGAGAGATGATGAGGAATGGAGAGATGAGGAGGAATGGAGAGATGAGGAATGGAAGAAGGAAGGTGGTCATGGAAGATTTCCATGTAGGTGTTAATTTGACATAATGTCTAACAACATGGTATATTGACAACCAGTGCTGTGTTAGTACAACCTAATCAAAGATAGCCATGGCGAGCCTCCCTTTGGTATGTCTCACAGGCTTTAACAGGCTTTTAGCATCCACTCCTTAAAACCTGTCCCTTGTAAACATAGAAAACACACATATGTGATGTAAGAGCGTCTGCTAAATGACAAAAATGTCAAAAATATATATATATGAATATTTACTCACATAGACACACATATCTGTGTGGTTGAATCATTTCACACATTCATAAACCTAAAAATCATAAAAGCCCTTAGAGAGAGAGAGAGAGAGAGAGAGAGAGAGAGAGAGAGAGAGAAGAGAGAGAGAGAGAGAGAGAGAGAGAGAGAGAGAGAGAGAGAGAGAGAGAGAGAGAGAGAGAGAGAGAGAGAGAGAGAGAGAGAGAGAGAGAGAGAGAGAGAGAGTGAGAGTGAGAGAGAGAGCGAGAGAGAGAAAGAGAGAGAAATGGAGAGAGAAATGGAGAGAGAGTGAGAGTGAGAGAGAGCGAGAGCGAGAGAGAGAGAGAAATGGAGAGAAAGTGAGAGTGAGAGTGAGAGAGAGAGAGAAAGAGAGAAAGTGGGAATGAGAAAAAAATTAATACAAAAAAGAGAATAGTGTGATAAAGTGATAAAGTGGTAATGTGATAAAGTGAGAATGTGATAAAGTGAGAATGTGATAGTGTTAAAGTGATAATGTGGTCGATAACTGTTTTAAACTAAGCGTTATCTCACGGAGCAGCCCATAGTGTTGAACCCGGAGGAGTTCCTCTTAGCCTCAGAGTGGAGACACAGCTGCCTCTCTGTCTCAAGAGGGCCTTCTTCTTAGACACTAGGGTGTTCCTTCTACCCCCCATACCTCCCCACCAACACCACTGGGACACAAACACACCATTATGCCTGTATGCAGAATGGCAGGGATAAATACACACACACACACACACACACACACACACACTAGCCCACAAAGCGCACAAAAAAACATCATTTTTTATGAATGGAAGAGCGGAAACAGGGAGGAAAAGAGGAAGACTGTGTAGACTTCTCTGTCTCATGTGTCACTTACGAACGAAAACAAAAGAGACATGCAGCCTCTGTGAATAATGAATGATGCCAGTACACAGGAGCTTGTTCTAGAAAACATCCCCACGGTCATTCAATCATGCCAGTTAAAAACTATGTCGTGTTCATAGTTAAAATACCAATCATGGAGTAAACACAAAATATCCATGCTCCAAAGTAATCCTTCCCTAAATCCGTAGAAGATGTACAGTTTTATGTTTCTCACAGGAGGCTCTCTATTACATGCAACTTCAGGGACAAGACCTGGATTTGTACTCTCATCTGAATTCACATAGCTCCTGAGCTAAAACATGGCTGAGAGAAGATTTCAAATTCACAGACTGGTTAAAGATTGTGAGTTAATCAGCATTATCATTAAGTAATGAGGACAATATTTCAAGACAAGGCTTTTCTAAGCTTGCCAGTCTTTGTTGTCCCTCTTTAAACAGAGATAAAAGTGTCCTACTTTTTTCAAAATGGTGACTCCTTTTATTTCCATCTGACACACTGGTAAGGAAATAGAATGCTACATCCTGATCAAATCAAATCCAAGTTTATTCTTTGCGTACTCAGTTTTAAAGTGAAATGCTTCTGTTTCTGTCTCCAACAGTGTAGCAATATCAAGTAATACAAGAACAATACACACATCATCCAAAAGTCAAAGGAAAGAAAGAAAGAAAGAAAGAAAGAAAGAAAGAAAGAAAGAAAGAAAGAAAGAAAGAAAGAAAGAAAGAAAGAAAGAAAGAAAGAAAGAAAGAAAGAAAGAAAGAAAGAAGAAAGAAAGAAAGAAAGAAAGAAAGAAAGAAAGGTTAAGGTCAGAACAGACCATTTCCTTTCATCAATATGAAATCCCACAGAAATAGCTGTGATTTGGGATTACAACAACAACAGCATCCCATTGAACCATGAGGCTTTTTTTATTTCAGGCATTCCAGGTCTAATCTCTTCATCTGTGGGATCGACCTCTTCTAAAAGGAGAGGAGACCGAAGGACAGGGGACCATGCTCCAGGGTTCCGGGCCCCAACACCCCACATGTCTGGGTGCCGACCATGGGTAGACTAGGGCTCCTGGAGGCCTTGGGGGGCTGCTCTGCCCTGCTGTACAGTATGTGGGTCACTGGTTGCTCCTTCTGCCCCTGTCTGTCTGTCTGTCTGTCTCTTTGTCTGCACCCACACTGCCTGGGGTTAATGAGGGATGACTCTCTCTCAAAGCACTCAGTGGAGTGTAAAGAGGACACACAGGCCTACAGAAACAGTAAGAGCAGACAGAGAAACACACACAAGCAGAAATACACAGCATTCAAAAGATTATACACACACCAGGAAGTCCTTTCTATTCAAAAAAAATCATAGTACACCAATGTACAGTACAGTACAGACAACTATTTTGCTTGTGCTACAAGCTCACAACACACTCACAACACTCTATTTCAAACAGCCTCTCAGGTTTCTGTGCTTGACGTGAATATTACACAGACAGGACTCTACCTGCAGAGCACACGCCCCCTTAACCTTTCCAGTCTCCAAAATGCCCTTTTCGGTTGTTGTAAAAAAAAAAAAACATTTTTTGTCGCTGTTGTTCTGAACCCCACTGCACGCAAGTCGTCGTTAAATTCTCATCTATGCTTCAGAACCCCAAAATTGTGAGTCTTGATTGTTGACCATTGACCAGTCAGCAGCATTGGCGCGCAAAGGCAGTCGCTCATATCCAGATTAGTGACCAGAAAGAACAACACCTGGAGATGCACCAAACCCCAACCCAAAAACAAAACAAAAAAACAAAAAAAACATTGTAAAGTGGTGATCCCACTGGCTATAAGGTGAATGCACCTATTTGTAAGTCGCTCTGGATAAGAGCGTCTGCTAAATGACGTAAATGTAAATGTAAATGCACGGCCCTGATAATGCATATGATTCCTGAAAACAGGGCCTTGTGGAACTGTCAAGTAGAGTTCAGAGTCTTCAGCAGGTCAGTGTGTTTCATCTGCTGATAAATACTACTGGGTCAAGTAGAGCTCAGTCTTCAGCAGGTCAGTGTGTTTCATCTGCTGATAAATACTACTGGGTCTGTGTTTATAGTGTATCTTCACAGGGACTGTGTGTGGGTGTGTGAAAGAATACCAGAATACTCTATGTGTGTGAGCGCACGCTTGTGTGCATGTGTGTGTTTTGTGTGAGATTCCTTGCCAGTAGTGTCACTATGATAGTATATGGGCCGTAGCTCAGACAAACAGCAGAATGTATTCAGACAAACAGGATGTATTCAGACAAACAGGATGTATTCAGCGTAGCAGAAGAATCCTGACGTCTCACACGGAGCAGGGAGGTGGAGGGGACTAACCAGACGGATGGCCAAACACTAGTCACAGGCAAGACAAATACCCCACATTTCCTTCTGTTAAAGAAAGGGTGATGCTCTTTTTCAACTGATGATAATAGCAATATAGACAATGACGAAGGTGATTTGATAAAACACCAAGATGGTTTACACGGAAAAGTCTACAGACACACAAGGAAAATACACACACACATAATGACATATGGTGCACACAACTTCCTTCTCAATTTCGGATCCAACTCCCACTGACGTCCTTGTGTGCCGGCAAATTGCCACTCACCCCCTCCCTCCCTCCCTCCCTCCCATTCACTCTTTCTGAAAGTCATCTGCTCCCTAAGCAGTAAGCAACATCTCGGCCCGCTCACCGAAATGAGAGCATACAAATGATTTGTGGCACGGCCGTCCCGATGGCGCCAGCCGATGGCAGCCGAGGGGGGTTGGGGAGAAGAGGGAGATAATGTTACTTTCACCTTGTGTTTCTGCACCAGCCCATGATGATCATTTCCCCCATTTTCACAGCAAATTTGTTTCGGCGTCGGCATGTCCCCCAATGCTGTGATTGTGCAGAGAGAAAGTGAGAGATGGAGAAGGGGATGGAGAGAGAGAGGGGGGGGAAGGGGATGGAGAAAGAGAGAACGAGAGAGAGAGAGAGAGAGAGAGGGGGAAGGGGAAGGGGAAGGGGATGGAGAGAGAGAGAGAGAGAGAGAGTGAGTGTGAGAGAGAGAGAGAGAGAGAGAGAGTAAGAGAGAGAGAGAGAGAGAGAGAGAGAGAGAGAGAGAGAGAGAGAGAGAGAGAGAGAGGGGGGGGGGGGGAGGGGATAGAGAGAGAGAGAGAGAGGGGGAAGGGGATGGAGAGAGAGGTAGAGGGGGAAGGGGATGGAGAGAGAGAGAGAGAGAGAGAGAGGGGGAAGGGGATGGAGAGAGAGGTAGAGGGGGAAGGGGTTGGAGAGAGAGAGAGGGGGAAGGGGATGGAGAGAGAGGTAGAGGGGGAAGGGGATGGAGAGAGAGAGGTAGAGAAAGAGCACGGTGACCTTTTTCTGATCCAATCTCACTGATGAATCCTAATGAAGGATTTAATAAAATCACATTTTACAATCTGCCTCTGCATCAAAGCGTGCAATCCAATTCAAAACAGTCCCATCTACATTTCCAATATCATATCGCCCCCCTCACCCCCCACCCCCCCACCCCGCAAAATAAACAAGTGGCTGTATCAGGCGGAGGTTCTCAAAATTGGCCTGACTGGATAGAGAGCGCCTGGCCCATTTGTTCCAGCTGCAGCCTAATGTCACAACTCGTCACATTCATTTGGCCTTTAATGAGTGTGCAGTCAACAAGCTGCATACACGAGTAGAACATGCGCGCGCACACACACACACACACACATTTACATTACATTTTAGTCATTTAGCAGACGCTCTTATCCAGAGCGACTTACAGTTAGTGAATACATATTTGTTTTATACTGGCCCCCCGTGGGAAACAAACCAACAACCCTGGCGTTGCAAACGCCATGCTCTATCAACTGAGCTACATCCCTGCCGGCCATTCCCTCCCCTACCCTGGACGACGCTGGGCCAATTGTGCGCCGCCCATGAGTCTCCCGGTCGCGGCCGGCTGCGACAGAGCCTGGATTCGAACCAGGATCTCTAGTGGCACAGTTAGCACTGCGATGCAGTGCCTTAGACCACTGCGCCACTCAGGAGACTTATGGGCACTTATGGGCACACACAGACCTTGACTTAAAGGTTACCTGTACTACATGTTTTACAGGCGATAGTGACAGGTGATAGTGACAGGCGATAGTGACAGGTGATAGTGATATGCGGTAGTGACAGGTGATAGTGACAGGCGATAGTGACAGGTGATAGTGACAGGCGATAGTGACAGGCGATAGTGACAGGTGATTCATTCCATCTACATCAACTTTGTACACTACTTAACCTGGCCATAACATAACACATATTTACCTGTTTCAAAATTGAACAACATTAACATTAAGTCCATATGAAGACTCAAATGCGCATGTTTTCTCATCAATACACAGGTCAAATGTGGATATCTGATCTGCATGTTCACTGATTTAGCTAATCCTTGGTCAGACGAATATCCATATGATATAAGTAGATGAGGAGGTTTAAATATATCGTAAGTAGATGAGAAGGTTTAAATATATCATTGGTAGAGTCAGTTAAGCCAGAAGAGAAGGCTGAATGCAGCGTTGTGAAGACCTAGAAGTCCTGTTTGTTTGTAATATCCCTACTCTTCACAGATGAACTCGAACACGTTAACTACACTGCAACGGGGACATCTGAACTCAAACACGTTAACTACACTGCGACGGGGACATCTGAACTCAAACACGTTAACTACACTGCGACGGGGACATCTGAACTCAAACGCGTTAACTACACTGCAACAGGGACATCTGCTGGTGAAAGAGTACATGGCAACAGAGCACATGGCAACCAGCAAATAAAATCCCAATAATATTTGAAGGCATTATATTTTCAAGCACACTCTCAAGCAACCATGAATCTTAGACAAATTGATTAGTATAAAAGTGTACCTTGTCCTCATTTACACATTGAATATGTGGAAAGAAAAATGAGTAGTGTATGTTTACAGTAATAATATATAAAACAACAAACCAAAAGAAATGACTACAGATCATTTTATATAGTTGAACTCAAATTCACAGACGAAGCTATGGATGCAAGGACTGACCATCCATGATATCGACGTTATAGTTTTACCCTTGTTTTGAGGCGATACAGTG